>NC_140595.1:51514691-51747247 GCF_964204655.1 Triturus cristatus
GTAGATGTCAAATGCTTGTGACTGTCTGATGCTTTTAGATATCTGATGCTTGTAGACGTCTGATGCTTGGAGATGCTTGACGCTTGTAGATGCCTTATGCTTGTAGATGTCTTATGCTTGTTGATGTCTGATGCTTGTAGATGTCTGATGCTTGTAGATGTCTGATGCTTGTAGATGTCCAATGCTTCTAGATACTTGATGCTTGTAGATGTCAGACGGTTGTAACTGTCTGATGCTTGTAGATAAATACAAAAATAGGGGTAACTATTCCTAAAAAGGGGAAGAAGAAAGATAACTATCTAGAAGTTGGAAAGATCGTGAGGGACAGTCATCGAGACTGTTTCATGTTGCCCTCATACATCCCAAGGGATGTCATGCTTCATCATAGGGCAGTTGCTCCTCGTCGGGCCGGTGCTGCCATGCCCTACGGGTCCACCGAAGAGTCACTTTAGCGGAGATCTTTTGTCTTTTTGCCGTTTGATGAGTGTAAGTAGTATCTAAGTGGGGTGGTGTTGAGTGTGCTGTGATGTGAGTTAAAACTGATTGGGGATATCACCAAAACCTTTATTACCTGAATTCCCCTGTCAGATTAAAAACCTCATCAGTTAGTGCTACTAAGGGGTTGTAATGTCCCCTAGTAGTCTTGTTTTCCCACCATTAATGGGGTCAAACTCTGGTCAACATGTTTCGCGCCCCTAGTGGTCAAAAAGGATCCGTGGCGCTTCTTCAGGACAATAAATTTGGGTGAATTTACCACGCCACAATTGTGTAAAAAAAAAAAGTACCCTAACAGTGATACGGACTTGTCTTAGTGTTGGATGTCCAACTTAAGACTGCGATTTAAAAAACCCCATGGGATGAGGCACATGTGGGGCGCACTAGAGTGCTAAAGATTTCCGAGTGTGAGCCGCTTGCCGCACCTACCCTGATCCTCCTCTTCTCACAAAAGATGATGCTTGTAGATGCCTGATGCTTGTGATGTCTGATGCTTGTGGATGTCTGATGCTTGTAGATGCCTGATGCTTGTCCTGATGCTTGTAGATGCCTGATGCTTGTAGACGTCTGATGCTTGTGATGACTGATGCTTGTTGATGTCTGATGCTTCTAGATGCCTGAAGCTTCTAGATGTCTGATGCTTGTAGATGTCTAACGCTTGTAGATGTCTGATGCTTGTAGATGTCTGACGCTTGTAGATGTCTGATGCTTGTAGACGTCTGATGCTTGCAGACATCTGACGTTTGTAGACGTCTGATGCTTGTAGACGTCTGATGCTTGCAGACGTCTGACGCTTGTGGATATCTAATGCTTGTAGATGACTACGTGAGGGTGTGATGTGTGTGCCTGTGGGAGTTTTGATCCTTATGTGTGTATCATGACTCCTGAAGCAAAGATGATTTATAAGGGCGATGCATCACA
Source organism: Triturus cristatus (assembly GCF_964204655.1). Lineage (NCBI taxonomy): Eukaryota > Metazoa > Chordata > Amphibia > Caudata > Salamandridae > Triturus > Triturus cristatus. The sequence goes on from NC_140595.1 coordinate 51,516,108, forward strand.
TTCATAAGATGTGCTTTAGGTGTTACACGTGCACTGTTGGAACCTTGTACAAGTTTCAAGTTGGTGCATTACATTTGCTTATTGCTTTACAATACAAGTGTATTGTTTATTGTTAAGTGCCACCACTTTGCCCACAGGTCCTCACTGAAACTCTCCAATGCAGGATGTCTTTTTCTCCAGGGTTAAATGTCAGTTTACATGTCTAGGATTAAGTCAGTAACACAAACTACCAGTGGGATGTACTGCACCCAGATTTCTCAAGTCACTGTGTGTTCTGACACCCCAGCACCAAGTGGGGGAGCGAGCTTAGTGTGCTCTCCCTAGACTCCCTGTCCTGCCTCCCCGGCTAGAAGAATCTGGAAGAAGGGCGGCTTCCAGCCCTGGAGGAATGTCTTCTGTTTCCTGGCACATCTTCTCCTGGTACATCAGCTGGTCTCTCCCTTCAGGAACACTCAGTAGCTGCTCCCTCAAGTCTCTGGTGGGCCCCCAGATAACTTCAGAATGTCAAACTCCTCAGTGAGGGATGTCTAACATAGACCCTGGAGGGCCACCTCCATTGCTTAATTTGAGCCAGTAGTTTTCGGTGCTCGACACCAGCCCCTAACTGTCAACATCAGCATTTATGACAGTCTGCCTCATGGTGGCGCTGTTTGTATGATTTAGAGATAAGCAGAACAGTTTTATTAATTCATTATACAGTAAAAACAATTAATACTTGTCGCCCAAACCATTCTTATATTTTTGGGGGCCTCGAACAGTCTGAATTGTCACACATGTAGCAGTGTGATCATTAATAGTTGTGTAGGTGCTGTGATGGCAACTCTGACAGGGGCGATGGGTGGTGCCAGCTGCAGTGGCCTCTTGACAGGAGTCCTGGCACTTATTGCTTTACAAATTAAGCACTGGCCCACCCATGTCAAATTTTGAAGCTAGCCACATAAGATAAAATGACATACAGTAAATTCAAGTGCGTCTCATTTATGGGATTAGCACTTACACAGAAAATCTTGCATAGACGCTGCCCCTCCTGGACCTACCTAGTACCCCCCTCAACCCCACACAGTCACTGTGACAATGTTGCATCTTGCCAAGCACTTTTTAAACAACGAGGAGATGGTGTTCTTGTTTGGATGGAGACCGCAGATGTGTCGCGTGAAAGTGAGTTGAGGGGCGTGTCTCTCAGCTGTCCATTCAGACTATTGATTGGTTCAGAACCCTGTGATGTTCCCGGAGCTGACGTTCGCCTGGCTCGAGGCAGCTGAACTGCTTGGCATCCTGGAGGCTTCCCACGTCTTGGCTCATCATGAGAAGCTCTGGTACCAGTTCCAGGCATCCCCTGGCAGTGGTACCAGGAAACCCTCACAGCCCCAACCTGAGTTTCAGGAGTCTGGGCACACTCTGAGGCTGGCAGTGCCAGGGGTACCTTTCTCAAGGTCAGACAACCATTCTTCAGTTCTGCTGCCCTGCCGAGGGGCAACTTGGTCACAGCTAGGAGGCTGAACGCCAGCAAACTTCAACTCAGCTGTCCATTCTTCTGAGGTTGGTAAACTGGGTACCACTAAATAGGAAGATCACTCATAATCCCTGTTAATTACAGCACTTAGAAGCTGCAGAAAAGTGGTACAAAGAGCTATATAAAAAAAGTTATTTTAAAGATCAGCTATTTTCTATCTTAAATGTTTACTGGATCTGTTTTATAAGCTGGTCGCCAATCTCTTGTTGACTTTCCAAAGTGAGAAAGTCTAGGACACATTTGGCAATATGCTTAGGGGCGAAGTTCTTTTTTAGGTCTTGCTAGAAACAGCTTTAGCAATCTCAACAAGCCTCGTGTTTTCAAATAAAATCCTAATAAAAAAACCTTCAGCTACGTAAACATAGAAGGGCTTTCAGTGAGTCATCCATTGGTCTGTTCAAGTGTCATTCACATTTTACTCTGCTTACCACAGCCTACAATACGGGGCAGTGGGTCAGTCGCTTCAGCGATTCACTCTTTTCACAGAGAATCCCAGAATTTTGCTGCTGCACAGCGCCTCACCCGCCTACAAAGTAATCTACATTGCTGCCAGGCTGGTAGACCAATCGCTGCTTCCATTCGTATAATAATTTTTAATTTAGCTTCGCAATGGGTCATTTTTTACTCTCTTTTTTGGCAAACACGTTGATGTCACCTTAAGATTATCACTATTTTTTTTTTTCACATCAAAGATTTTTTACTTATGCAAAAACAGGTACAAAAGAATATCAGGCTTGCCAAGGAAGGGCCTATTTGCATGGCCAATGCCTGTTTAACTTCTGAATGGGCAGTATCAAATACCGCCCTTTCCGGGGAAGGAACAACTTGCCATCCAATTGGATTAGGTGTGAATCTATGAGTTTCCTCCATCAGCCCTCCAACCCCATATGGTTCAGGGATCTGTGTGGAACCTGTGTCACAGGTTCAAAGTCCTCCTACAAAGGCTGGAGGAATTACCGTGCGGTAAAATTAACCCTGGATAAATCTGCTACCATATATTGTAGTCATTGGACAACGCCGTCCTGCGTTTTCCAGCTTGGAATGAGGAATAACATACAGGATTCTACTGCACTTGATTTGCATTTACCTCCTTCCGACCTGGTTCATCTGCAAAAAGTTTCGTCAGTAAAACATTTATGACAGAAATCAGGAATGTGCAAACGGTGTCCGTGTTAGACGCCAGGATTCCCACAGACCTGTCCCACGCTGTCCTGACCTCTAATTCTTTAAACTGAGATAATTACGTGATAGTCAGTGAAGTAAAAATAACCTCCTATTTGTGCTTGGGTGTGTGCGCCATATGAGCAGTGAGTATTCAAGGATGTCACTTAAGAATCACCAGGGATAGCAGCTGTGTCCTGCTGTTTCCATAGCAACCTGCAGGTGATGAGCCACAGCCTTAAGAGGAGCCACCCCCTGGGTCCCTAGCGCCCACATGAGCTCGGAGATGCATACAGGCGCCCTCTCGCTCCCATCTTCTCACATAGTAAACAGCACTGACACCCAGGGCCAGCCAGCCTGACGCACGTGCATGGATAGCAGCGGCACAGCTTGGGGCCCATAAGGGATCTACAAAATGCCCCCTTATAGTTCCGGGCTGATCAAATCTGTGGTACTCAATTTCTTCATGATGTCTCATTTCCCAGCTCGCTTCAGATTTTGTATATTTTTGCAAATGAATCACTGGAACAGGAAAAGGGCAGAAGCATCACCAGGCTGTTTAGGGCACAGGGATCTGCGAGCTATTCACCATTCTCGTTCATGTCGTCAAGGCCATGGTTGATCATGACGTTGTCGCTTCCAATCTTGGTACTGAGGTCCCGCATCAGTATGGTGATGGCTCTCTCAAGGCATTTCTCCAGGTTGGACTGGAGTCTTGTTAGAATTGAAAATGTTATAGTCCCATTGCTCGTGTTTCATTCTGTATTAAGTTAGCATTCATGGCGCCATTTTATTAGTAGCCGCCATTCTGTTCTATCATCGAAGCTAAGCTTCAACCTCATATTGCTTGCCTCAGCAGAAAACTGCCTCCATGCATCTTTCCTCGTGTTTCTCCAAGGCTGAGTTCAGCTGCACTAATGAACGCATTCTCTTTTATGGCACACCTTTGCTATGAGATAGGCTCGTTCCCACCTTCTAGAATGGCGGGCACGGGCAAAGTAACCTTGGAGCAGGGATAACCTGTACCCAATCCCAGGACTGCAGCTCATCCTTCTGTGCCTCCTTTGTTTTCTAGTGCCTGCTCTGGAATTTTCCATCCTGGGCGTATTCTTAGGGAATTGGAAATGTATAATATCTTATGTCATGTTGGGGGGAGTCAGTCCCTCGGCATCTATCTCGTGAGGCTGGTCAGACTGGGCTCCGCTGCAGCGCAATAATAATAAATAACTTTGGTTTGTATTCTCTACTATCTGACTGACTCTTCATTTGTTTGGAAGGCTGAGAGGTGGTCACAAGTGACCCGGGTGACCCTATTCGGGTCACTTCCTTCAGTCTGCTGTAAAACAGTTATTTGTCCTTGTCTTTGCTGTCATATGTACTGGATAACATTCCTGTTGATCCTCTTATTCTTTGTGCGTAAGGTCGCTGTGATGATTTGGGGTCGTGTGCTTCCCCTCTGATTGGATGGGAAGCTCACCACAGAATACAGCAGGGAATAATATGTACGTTCACTTAAAAAAAAAAAATAATTGCTTCATATTTATATAGCACGAACTCGACCCAATGGTATTGGAGCGGTTTACATGAGCACCGTATTTACATCACACATTCAGGCACAGGGAGATTAAGTGATTTGCCCAGAATCACAGGATGTGGACGCGACCCTGAGGCTCGAACCCTGATTTCCAGCACCAAAGTCAGCAGCTTAAGCTTCATCCATTGCCTCTCTTGCACTCTTAGTGTCAGTATTTTTCCTGAGCACCTACACCTAAATAGAAGATCACTTATGTGTAAGGACTGGCAGGACAATACTTTTCTTTACTAATGTTTTTTTCTGTTATGTTTTATTAATTTTTTTAACACTGCTGTGCATTTAATCTATATCTTCATGTTGCAGTAATGTAAATCCAACACTACCTTTACTTTACATTAATAAGAATCATATTTTCCCATGAGGTTCATTAAAAGTAAAAAAGGTTTCTCTACCTATTTTAGTACACCTGTTTTCTGGGGAGGCCCCCTTGAAATGTACTTGCTATTTTTTTTAAATTAAAAATTAATAGAAGCATGTGGCCACCAAGTGTAGGCAGTGGCAAGCTTTTCTTTAAAAAAAAAAACATTTAAAGGCATATGCTTGCAATAAGGACAAAATAAACGACACGCCACGTTACCAAGGCCACACTTATTGCATTTGCCAGTGCTTGTTTCTTTTGGAATATATAAGGAGACTTCTTATAATATGTCCAGGATCACTACGTTATAATAGGAAGGAAGGCTTCCCTTTCAATGAGGACTTGGCCCAGCCAGACACAAAAACTACAGGAAACAGATGTGACGCGTGAAGGTGCTTATCAGAGAGGTACCTGTGACTCCAGGTATCGGTCCGCCCACGCGTGCGCAATCTTTTGTTTCATAGTGTGCCGATGTGCTGCCACTGTGGCCCTGCGTTTGTCTTACACAGATTTTATCTTAGTTGCCCGGCTTAGATTGCTAGGCAACAAATATTTTTAGAGCTACTGTTGGAAGGCGGGAGGTGCTGGCGCAGCTCTACGAAGCAATTAGCGGCCAAGTGTTCCCATGCGATTAGGTCGAACAGCTCCTCAAAGGTGGAGACCTTGCTGCCCTTGATCCATCCGTCCAAGGCCCGGCTGTAAAAGTTCACGTACTCCACCCAGGTGGTACCGGGTATCTTTTTGCAGTCTCTAAACCGTTGCCGGTACATTTCAGGGGTGAGCCCATATCTGGCTACCAGGGCCTCTTTCATGTGACTGTAGGAGTTCATCACCGTGGAGGGCAGGTCCAGCAGGGTATCTCTCCCCTCACTCAGGAACTGGCCCCACAGCCCAGCCCCCCAGTCTTTCTGCGGGACTCGGTGGGAGGTCATGGCGACTTCGTAGGCCTTGAACCATTGCTGAATGTCGTCGTTCTTATAGTATTCTTTCACCACATCTTTGGGGATGTGGACCTTCGGTTCCACGGTGGAGGAGATGGGTTGGGTTTCCGAGGGTCGGGCCTCCGCCCTCTTAGCCTTGAGCTCGATTTCTTTTAGGCTACGTTCGTGCTCTAGTTGGAGTTTCTTTTCTTCGTGTTCTCTCTGTCGTTTCTTTTCCTCTAGTTCTCCTTGTAGGCGTAACTGTTCCACCGCCAGTTTTTTCTCAGCCAGTTTTATCTCTCCTTCGATTTTTAATTTTGCTAGTTCCAGTTCGTGGTTGCGACCTCTTTCTCGGTCCGCTAGTTCCTCTGGGGATAGGCCCCCCTCGGGGGCGCCGTTCCTCCCCGGGGCCTTCGTGGTTCGTTGGTAGGCTCTCCTTCTGTTTGTGTCCGGGGAGTTTCTGCCTCGACCCAGGTTTTTAATGCCCCCTAGAAGTCCTCTTTCGTGCTTAGTCCGGTGGTAGTGATTCCAAAGTCTTTGCAAAATTGCTTCAGTTCTCGGTGCGTATAAGATTCTAACTGGTCCTTTTGAAATGCCGTGCTCGGGTTGGTGCCTGCGGCACCTAGGGAAGTTTCTCCTTCCATTTCTTCTTGGTAGTGCGTAAGCCGTCTACTGCACGATCTCTAGGTGTTGGCTCGGATCCCGTCGCCTGCCACCAAATGTTGGAAGGCGTTCCCCGGGGAGGTTGCGGAATGTGTTCCTGACCATCCTGAGGCCCACCTCTCCCAGAATTAGGCCGAGCAAGAGCAGGGAGGCCCTTCCTGGAAGGGTCTCGCACCTAGGATCGCACACGCTGCGCTTACTCTCTCTTCGGATAGAGGGACACCACACAGTAGGTCGTTATAAGACAATATGCTTTTATCGGTAGTTGTCAGGGATCTTTATGATCCGGCAGGCAGGTGCAGAATTAATGCCACAAGCGGCAGCGATCTCGTGATGAGGGAAAAGGGGTAGCGGGACAGTCTTTGAATCAGTGTCTGTGCGAGGTATCCGGCGCACAGCTCTCAATCCTCGAGCTGAGGGATGTTGCTTCTCTCTGCAATCTCTGCCGATTCTCTTGGAGCAGCGGGCCGCGAGTCACTCAGCAGGCACCGGAGGGTCGTAGTTCAGGGAGCCGCGACGGCGTCAGCAGGGCTCAGATGGTTCGGAATTCGGGGAGCCGCGACGGCGTCAGCAGGGCTCAGATGGTTCGGAATTCGGGGAGCCGCGACGGCGTCAGCAGGGCTCAGATGGTTCAGAGTTCGGGGAGCCGCGACAGCGTCCGCAGGGCTCAGGTGGTTCAGAGTTCGGGTAGCGTTCTTCTGTTCGGTGAGCGATCGAGCCGCGACCAAGTCCGCAGGCTCTCGTCAGTCCAGGTCTTCTCTGCCTCTCGTCCCTTCAGCACCCCTTGTTATACTCCCCCTCCTCTTTGAAGTCCGGAGTCCTCGCGGAGAGGGGTCTGGTGCCTGGGGGCGGTGTGTTGGGGTTTCCTGTCGCTCAGCCCCTTGATCTGTTCAGGTGTGTCCGGGAGGGACTCCAGACGCCCAGCAGGAGAGGCGCCCGCTCGCCGGGGGCCTGGTGGTCGATCGAAACCTCCCTCGGGGAAGAGACCAGAGGTGTGACAGGGTCGGCGCCTCTCGGTCTGGGTTGGGGGGGGGGTTTCGTTCTCCCTTGGCCGGGCATGCGTGTTGGGGATCTGGTCGGCCCTCGGGATGTTGGTCCACGGAAGCCGGAAGGCCGTGCCCACGAGGTTCGGCGTGGTTGTAGTGTGACTTGCTGGTCGGGAGGGCCCACGCCACGAGGCCGGTCTCACAGCTACTATGTATGGTAAGTCATGGGGAAATGGTGTGATTTATAGCACGTTGTTTGACAGGTGCATATGACATTCTTTTACCTAAATTTTTTTTAATGATCAGATATTCGATTTTATGGTTGTTTGCAGTTAGGAGGACTAGATGTTCTCTATGTGGCTGACCACTGACCATCGCTATGGGTTCTAAGGTATGTATTAATGCCAATGGCAGCAACTTTATCACTGTTGCACCTTATGCCAGTTGCTGCTGTCGCACATCCAGCCACTTTATCTGTGAAGTACACTGTTCTGTCACCTGCTGCAAGGTATTCTGTTTTATATCTGCTGCAGCTTAGGCCAGCTGCTGCTCTCAAGTATTCTGCAGCTTCATCTCTGTAGTAATTGTTCTGTCACCTGTTGCTGTCACGTTTTCTGCACCTTTATTTCTGCAGTAGACTGTTTTGTCACCTGCTGCCGGGTATTCTGCAGCTTCATCCCTGTAGTACACTGTCCTGTCACCTGCTGCTGCTAGGTATTTTGTAGCTTCATCCCTGTAGTACACTGTTCCGTCACCTGCTGTCAGGTATTCTGCAGCCTCATCCCAGTAGTACACTGTTCTGTCACCTGCTGCCAGGTATTCTGCAGCTTCATCCCAGTAGTACACTGTTCTGTCACCTGCTGCCAGGTATTCTGCAGCTTCATCCCTGTAGTACACTGATCTGTCACCTGCTGCCGGGTATTCTGCAGCTTCATCCCAGTAGTACACTGATCTGTCACCTGCTGCCGGGTATTCTGCAGCTTGATCCCAGTAGTACACTGATCTGTCACCTGCTGCCGGGTATTCTGCAGCTTCATCCCTGTAGTACACTGTTCTGTCACCCGCTGCCAGGTATTCTGCAGCTTCATCCCTGTAGTACACTGTTCTGTCACCCGCTACAGGGTATTCTGCAGCTTCATCCCTGTAGTACACTGTTCTGTCACCTGCTGCTGCCAGGTATTCTGCAGCTTCATCCCTGTAGTACACTGTTCTGTCAACTGCTGCCAGGTATTCTGCAGCTTCATCCCAGTAGTACACTGTTCTGTCACCTGCTGCCGGGTATTCTGTAGCTTCATCCCAGTAGTACACTGTTCTGTCACCCACTGCAGGGTATTCTGCAGCTTCATCCCTGTAGTACACTGTTCGTCACCTGCTGCTGCCAGGTATTCTGCAGCTTCATCCCTGTAGAACACTGTTCTGTCACCCGCTGCAGAGTATTCTGCAGCTTCATCCCTGTAGTACACTGTTCTGTCACCTGCTGCTGCCGGGTATTCTGAGGCTTCATCTCTGTAGTACACTGTTCTGTTACCCGCTGCCGGGTATTCTGCAGCTTCATCTCTGCAGTACACTGTTCTGTCACCCGTTGCCAGGTATTCTGCAGCTTCATCCCTGTAGTACACTGTTCTGTCACCTGCTGCTGCCAGGTATTCTGCAGCTTCATCCCTGTAGTAGACTGTTCTGTCACCTGCTGCCAGGTATTCTGCAGCTTCATCCCAGTAGTACACTGTTCTGTCACCTGCTGCCGGGTATTCTGTAGCTTCATCCCAGTAGTACACTGTTCTGTCACCCGCTGCAGGGTATTCTGCAGCTTCATCCCTGTAGTACACTGTTCGTCACCTGCTGCTGCCAGGTATTCTGCAGCTTCATCCCTGTAGTACACTGTTCTGTCACCCGTTGCCAGGTATTCTGCAGCTTCATCTCTGCAGTACACTGTTCTGTCACCCGTTGCCAGGTATTCTGCAGCTTCATCTCTGCAGTACGCTGTTCTGTCACCTGCTGCCAGGTATTCTGCAGCTTCATCCCAGTAGTACACTGTTCTGTCACCCGCTACAGGGTATTCTGCAGCTTCATCCCTGTAGTACACTGTTCTGTCACCTGCTGCTGCCAGGTATTCTGCAGCTTCATCCCTGTAGTACACTGTTCTGTCAACTGCTGCCAGGTATTCTGCAGCTTCATCCCAGTAGTACACTGTTCTGTCACCTGCTGCCGGGTATTCTGTAGCTTCATCCCTGTAGTACACTGTTCTGTCACCCGTTGCCAGGTATTCTGAAGCTTCATCTCTGTAGTACACTGTTCTGTCAACTGCTGCCAGGTATTCTGTAGCTTCATCCCTGTAGTACACTGTTCTGTCACCCGTTGCCAGGTATTCTGAAGCTTCATCTCTGTAGTACACTGTTCTGTCACCCGTTGCCAGGTATTCTGCAGCTTCATCTCTGCAGTACACTGTTCTGTCACCCGTTGCCAGGTATTCTGAAGCTTCATCTCTGCAGTACGCTGTTCTGTCACCTGCTGCCAGGTATTCTGCAGCTTCATCCCAGTAGTACACTGTTCTGTCACCTGCTGCCGGGTATTCTGTAGCTTCATCCCAGTAGTACACTGTTCTGTCACCTGCTGCCAGGTATTCTGCAGCTTCATCCCAGTAGTACACTGTTCTGTCACCTGCTGCCGGGTATTCTGCAGCTTCATCCCTGTAGTACACTGTTCTGTCACCTGCTGCCGGGTATTCTGTAGCTTCATCCCAGTAGTACACTGTTCTGTCACCCGCTGCCGGGTATTCTGCAGCTTCATCCCTGTAGTACACTGTTCTGTCACCCGCTGCCAGGTATTCTGCAGCTTCATCCCAGTAGTACACTGTTCTGTCACCCGCTGCCGGGTATTCTGCAGCTTCATACCTGTATGTCAGGGGGTCACGCTGGAGGAAGATCGAGCTGGAGACGATAATGACTATTCGTTTCCACCTCGGCCGCAGGACGAGAGCGGGCCCTTTAATACGGACTGGACTTCCCTGGGGGTGGAGCCTGTAAGAACTACGTCAGCGACAACCCTCCAATCACGGGACGTATTTGCCTGTAAAGAGAACCCGGAAGACCAACAAGTCGCGAAAGCCGGTGGAGGAAGCAGAAGCGGAGAGAGAGAGGAAGAGCGAGAGCAACGAGGCGGTGGAGACGGCAAGAAAACGAGCGGAGGGATCGAAGAATACGAGGACGAGGATCCGAAACAGCCAGGAGGCCAGCGTAACCGCGACTCGCCCCGCCACGTTCCCGGAGGAGCGTGGCTGGGAAAGGTACGGGACCGAGTCCTGAGTTTTACTTTTTCACGGGGAGGGACGGGGTAGGATTGAGTTGGGGAGGTCACAGAGGGGTGTGCGTGTGTGGGACACAGATTACGTTCTTCCACCCTGTTCCCTGCACCTTCACCTGCGAGACTTCTATATATTTTTTTGTTGTGAGAATTCTACGTGGTGGCAGCCCCGGTGACCCTTCACTCCCCTTACCCTGCCTCAAATCCATTCAAAGCTCCTTCATCTCACCTTTGTGCGTTCCCGTGTTCTTTTTGTTTCCCTCGGTCTATCTCCCTGGAGAGTCGGACGAGCACCTAACTCCGCGGAAAGCGTCCCAAGGGAAGGCGAGCCAAGAAGGAAGACGTGATCACATCCTTTACATGGTGTCTTGTACCGTGGAACAATAAAGAAACGATAACCCCATAACCCAGACTATCGTGCCTCCTTTCCCATAGAGGGTGTCCCTTGTGACACTGTAGTACACTGTTCTGTCACCCGCTGCCAGGTATTCTGCAGCTTCATCCCAGTAGTACGCTGTTCTGTCACCCGCTGCCGGGTATTCTGTAGCTTCATCCCTGTAGTACACTGTTCTGTCACCTGCTGCTGCCGGGTATTCTGTAGCTTCATCTCTGTAGTACATTGTTCTGTTACCCGCTGCCGGGTATTCTGCAGCTTCATCTCTGCAGTACACTGTTCTGTCACCCGTTGCCAGGTATTCTGAAGCTTCATCTCTGCAGTACGCTGTTCTGTCACCTGCTGCCAGGTATTCTGCAGCTTCATCCCAGTAGTACACTGTTCTGTCACCTGCTGCCAGGTATTCTGCAGCTTCATCCCAGTAGTACACTGTTCTGTCACCTGCTGCCGGGTATTCTGCAGCTTCATCCCTGTAGTACACTGTTCTGTCACCTGCTGCCGGGTATTCTGTAGCTTCATCCCAGTAGTACACTGTTCTGTCACCCGCTGCCGGGTATTCTGCAGCTTCATCCCTGTAGTACACTGTTCTGTCACCCGCTGCCAGGTATTCTGCAGCTTCATCCCAGTAGTACACTGTTCTGTCACCCGCTGCCGGGTATTCTGCAGCTTCATCCCTGTATGTCAGGGGGTCACGCTGGAGGAAGATCGAGCTGGAGACGATAATGACTATTCGTTTCCACCTCGGCCGCAGGACGAGAGCGGGCCCTTTAATCCGGACTGGACTTCCCTGGGGGTGGAGCCTGTAAGAACTACGTCAGCGACAACCCTCCAATCACGGGACGTATTTGCCTGTAAAGAGAACCCGGAAGACCAACAAGTCCCGAAAGCCGGTGGAGGAAGCAGAAGCGGAGAGAGAGAGGAAGAGCGAGAGCAACGAGGCGGTGGAGACGGCGAGAAAACGAGCGGAGGGATCGGAGAATACGAGGTCGAGGATCCGAAACAGCCAGGAGGCCAACGTAACCGCGACTCGCCCCGCCACGTTCCCGGAGGAGCGTGGCTGGGAAACGTACGGGACCGAGTCCTGAGTTTTACTTTTTCACGGGGAGGGACGGGGTAGGATTGAGTTGGGGAGGTCACAGAGGGGTGTGCGTGTGTGGGACACAGATTACGTTCTTCCACCCTGTTCCCTGCACCTTCACCTGCGAGACTTCTATATATTTTTTTGTTGTGAGAATTCTACGTGGTGGCAGCCCCGGTTACCCTTCACTCCCCTTACCCTGCCTCAAAACCATTCAAAGCTCCTTCATCTCACCTTTGTGCGTTCCCGTGTTCTTTTTGTTTCCCTCGGTCTATCTCCCTGGAGAGTCGGACGAGCACCTAACTCCGCGGAAAGCGTCCCAAGGGAAGGCGAGCCAAGAAGGAAGACGTGATCACATCCTTTACATGGTGTCTTGTACCGTGGAACAATAAAGAAACGATAACCCCATAACCCAGACTATCGTGCCTCATTTCCCATAGAGGGTGTCTCTTGTGACACTGTAGTACACTGTTCTGTCACCCGCTGCCAGGTATTCTGCAGCTTCATCCCAGTAGTACGCTGTTCTGTCACCCGCTGCCGGGTATTCTGTAGCTTCATCCCTGTAGTAAACTGCTCTGTCACCCGTTGTTAGGTATTCTGCAGCTTCATTTCTGTAGTACATTGTACTGCCACCTCCTGCAGGGGGTTCAGCAGCTTTACCTGTGGTACATTGTACTGTTACCTCCTGCAGGAGGTTCAGCAGCTTTACCTGTGGTACATTGTACTGCCACCTCCTGCAGGGGGTTCAGCAGCTTTACCTGTGGTACATTGTACTGCCACCTCCTGCAGGGGGTTCAGCAGCTTTACCTGTGGTACATTGTACTGTCACCTCCTGCAGGGGGTTCAGCAGCTTTACCTGTGGTACATTGTACTGTTACCTCCTGCAGGAGGTTCAGCAGCTTTACCTGTGGTACATTGTTGTCACATCCTGCAGGGGGTTCAACAGCTTTACCTGTGGTACATTGTACTGCTACCTCCTGTAGGGGGTTCCGCAGCTTTACCTGTGTGGTACATTGTACTGTCACCTCCTGCAGGGGGTTCAGCAGCGTTACCTGTGGTACATTGTACTGTCACCTCCTGCAGGGGGTTCAGCAGCTTTACCTGTGGTACATTTTACTGCCACCTCCTGCAGGGGGTTCAGCAGCTTTACCTGTGGTACATTGTACTGCCACCTCCTGCAGGGGGTTCAACAGCTTTACCTGTGGTACATTGTACTGCCACCTCCTGTAGGGGTTTCAGCAGATTTACCTGTATGGTACATTATACTGTCACCTCCTGCAGGGGGTTCAGCAGCTTTACCTGTGGTACATTGTTCTGTCACCTCCTGCAGGGGGTTCAGCGGCTTTACCTGTGGTACATTGTACTGTCACCTCCTGCAGGGGGTTCAGCAGCTTTACCTGTGTGGTACATTGTACTGCCACCTCCTGCAGAGGGTTCAGCAGCTTTACCTGTGTGGTACATTGTACTGTCACCTCCTGCAGGGGGTTCAGCAGCTTTACCTGTGGTACATTGTACTGCCACCTCCTGCAAGAGGTTCAGCAGCTTTACCTGTGTGGTACATTGTACTGTCACCTTCTGCAGGAGGTTCAGCAGCTTTACCTGTGGTACATTGTACTGTCATCTCCTGCAGGAGGTTCAGCAGCTTTACCTGTGGTACATTGTACTGTCACCTCCTGCAGGGTGCTCAGCAGCTTTACCTGTGGTACATTGTACGGTCACCTCCTGCAGGGGGTTCAGCAGCTTTACCTGTGGTACATTGTACTGCCACCGCCTGCAGGGGGTTCAGCAGCTTTACCTGTGGTACATTGTACTGCCACCTCCTGCAGGGGGTTCAGCGGTTCACCTGTGGTACATTGTACTGCCACCTCCTGCAGGGGGTTCAGCAGCTTTACCTGTGGTACATTGTACTGCCACCTCCTGCAGGCGGTTCAGCAGCTTTACCAGTGGTACATTGTACTGTCACCTCCTGCAGGGGGTTCAGCAGCTTTACCTGTGGTACATTGTACTGTCACCTCCTGCAGGGGGTTCAGCAGCTTTACCTGTGGTACATTGTACTGTCACCTCCTGCAGGAGGTTCAGCAGCTTTACCTGTGGTACATTGTACTGTCACCTCCTGCAGGGGGCTCAGCAGCTTTACCTGTGGTACATTGTACTGCCACCTCCTGCAGGGGGTTCAGCTGCTTTACCTGTGGTACATTGTACTGTCACCTCCTGCAGGGGGTTCAGCAGCTTTACCTGTGGTACATTGTACTGCCACCTCCTGCAGGGGGTTCAGCAGCTTTACCTGTGGTACATTGTACTGCTACCTCCTGCAGGGGGTTCAGCGGCTTCATCTGTGGTACATTGTACTGCCACCTCCTGCAGGGGGTTCAGCAGTTTTACCTGTGGTACATTGCACTGTGACCTCCAGCAGGAGGTTCAGTAGCTTTACCTGTGGCACATTGTACTGTCACCTCCTGCAGGGGGTTCTGCAGCTTTACCTGTGGTACATTGTACTGCCACCTGCTGCAGGAGGTTCAGCAGCTTTACCTGTGGCACATTGTACTGTCCCCTCCTGCAGGGGGATCAGCAGCTTTACCTGTGGTACATTGTACTGCCCCCTCCTGCAGGGGTTCAGCAGCTTTACCTGTGGTACATTGTACTGCCACCTCCTGCAGGCGGTTCAGCAGCTTTACCTGTGGTACATTGTACTGCCACCTCCTGCAGGGGGTTCAGCAGCTTTACCTGTGGTACATTGTACTGCCACCTCCTGCAGGAGGTTCAGCAGCTTTACCTGTGGCACATTGAACTGTCACCTCCTGCAGGCGGTTCAGCAGCTTTACCTGTGGTACATTGTACTGCCACCTCCTGCAGGAGGTTCAGCAGCTTTACCTGTGGCACATTGTACTGTCACCTCCTGCAGGGGGATCAGCAGCTTTACCTGTGGTACATTGTACTGCCACCTCCTGCAGGGGGTTCAGCAGCTTTACCTGTGGTACATTGAACTGTCACCTCCTGCAGGCGGTTCAGCAGCTTTACCTGTGGTACATTGTACTGCCACCTCCTGCAGGAGGTTCAGCAGCTTTACCTGTGGCACATTGTACTGTCACCTCCTGCAGGGGGATCAGCAGCTTTACCTGTGGTACATTGTACTGCTACCTCCTGCAGGGGTTCAGCAGCTTCACCTGTGGTACATTGTACTGCCACCTCCTGCAGGCGGTTCAGCAGCTTTACCTGTGGTACATTGTACTGTCACCTCCTGCAGGGGGCTCAGCAGCTTTACCTGTGGTACATTGTACTGCCACCTCCTGCAGGGGGTTCAGCAGCTTTACCCGTGGTACATTGTACTGTCACCTCCTGCAGGGTGCTGAGCAGCTTTACCTGTGGTACATTGTACTGCCACCTCCTGCAGGGGGTTCAGCAGCTTTACCTGTGGTACATTGTACGGTCACCTCCTGCAGGGAGTTCAGCAGCTTTACCTGTGGTACATTGTACTGCCACCTCCTGCAGGGGGTTCAGCATCTTTACCTGTGGTACATTGTACTGTTACCTCCTGCAGGGGGTTCAGCAGCTTTACCTGTGGTACCTTGTGCTGTCACCTCCAGTTGCTTTACATGAGGACACATTTATCATTAGGTTTCGCCTGACCCAGCGCATGCGCTGGTCTGGCGAGACTTGAGAGGGCTCCAAAAAGTGCTACCAGCCTAGCCTGGAGCTACAGTGCATGTGCGCGGGCACGCGCGCCGCGCTTTACCACGATTACTTTGATGTTTGATCGTGATCGCGATCACTTTCACGGCCACACAGCCGCTTTGCATAGCCAATAGTTCTCGCTTTTGGGACCTTATAAGTATTTAGTTATGCAACTGTTGCATGGCTAAACACTTATAAGGTCCCAAAGGCGAGACTTATTGGGTATGCCAATGCTTGTTTTTGTTAGGCACTGGGAGATTAAGCGATTTGCCCAGAATCACAGGATGTTTACTGTCATTGCGGTGTCTCGAACCCGGTTTCCCAGTTTCGAGGTAGACTGCCCTAGCCCTTAGGCCAACTTCTCTCTGACTTGAGCTGGACAGGGCAACATTATCTGCCAGGACTCTGAACCAAAAGTTAACGGGAGCTGCAGTAAGCAAAAGCTGGAAGAGAAACTTCCCATAACAGAACAAAACGTCAGCAACGAGATGGTTACTCTATGTCTGGGCTCCTAGGACGCTCACTGCCGAAAAGAAAATAGATGCGGTATCTGCTCGGCAACAGCGCCCTCTAGTGGAATGCTTAACTCAAAGGAAGTGATTTTGAAAACTGTGAAAATTGCACCCATGCGTTGTTGACCTGGCCATGGTGTAAATTATTTACTGTTCTCCTTGGAATTAACTATTTACCCTGCAACATACCCCAAATTTGAAAATAACACCTTTCTCTCTCTCTCAATATATATTGCCTTTTTCATGGCTTCTTTTAATGCCAAAAGACGTAAATGTACTTCGAAGTCACCAATGAAGAATTTATTTTCCATATTATAGCTCAGTGTTACATTTTCACTAACCTTAAGAGGGGGCACATGGTGGCCTAAAGCACAAAATCTGTGATTCTGAGTCCAAAAGACTCAACCAACATGTATCTTAACAATCCAACCAATCAGTGAAGCCATAACATTTACAAGCAGGTGTTTATATAGAACATTGGAGGAAAAATAAATATTAAAGCCTTTTTAACGTTCGCCCCGAAACTCAAATCACCTTTAAGCTTCAAGACCAATCTGACCTGGACTTGTGCTGGACAATGCATCAAAGTGGTCAAAAAATGGCTATTGAGCTAAACACCTTACAAACAGACATACATGCCTGTGACTGCTTGTTTGATTGTACTGTAACCTATTGCTGGGCGTCCTGCAGTTTATCTGTGTGGTCCATTGCACTGTCACCTCCTGCAGGTGTTCAGCAGCTTAAAGCACTTGCCAACAATGTGAACTCAACAACTAAGCCCACCACCTACTACATCACAAGTGGGTAATCAGGGGTAATCATTTACTCCACTACCACACTCTTAGCACATCAGCCATGCTTTCCAACAAATCTTCTACAGGATATGCCCACAATAGGTTTTCCTTAAAAAAGTCCATACATCTATTTCTCACGTGTTCTCCCCCCTAGCCTAGGCTAAATACTGAAATAATTAATTTTAGTTGCAAATTACAGACTCAGAATTCTGCATGAAGACTTGCACTGTCCCTACTCAATTGGACGCACATTTATTAGAGTTCTTGCATATTTATATGTATGTCTATTTAAACAACATTCAGTATGTATGTTTACTATTGATTTTACATGCTTAAACTAATAGTGTTATAGTCTTTGAAACCATCTTGCTATGACTTACAGAAGTGTATTTCCTTAACTCGTGTTAATTATGCCTCAATTTAGGCCCCTGCCATCTTTTTGAAAATTGGACATCTTCCAGTTGTTCACTGTTCATTATTTCTGCAGTGCAGAGTTATGTTTATTTCTATTGAGGTTGTAGCTGTTAATCTCGAATAAATCTTTCCATCTTGATCATAACATATCCAAATACCATCCGCTGGTTCGCTGTACCATATTCACTCATGATAGTTTGCTGTTGTTCATGTAACTAGTTTGTCTTGCCCTCCCCGGACGACATTAGCATAGAGTGGGCAGAATAAATACTCATGTACTGGGCTTGAACAGAAGTGCTCAGGCAATAAGAAGTTTAGTAAAATTGTGCTTGGATTTGATGAGAATGATCATGCCAGCTTTATTTTACCGTATTAATGATTTAATATGGACATATATAAATCCTTGATTTTGGGACGACCAGAAGACTTCCCTGAACTTTTGATACAGCTAGAGATGCTCTCTCTCTATTTTTAGGTCTCGCCTGAGCCTGCGCATGCGGTGCTCTGGCAAGACATTTAGTAACTGGGTTTTAAAAGTGCTACCCAGATGCTTTTTACGGCCACCAGCTTGCTGTTACGTGCACAAGCGTTCGCAACGTGCACAGCTGCCATGTGCCTTTCTGTAATGGCTCATTAAGCCTGACAGCGCGTGCATGAATCCCTTCTCCCACTCCCTCCTCGTCAGCGTCACTGCTTTCATTTTCGCGGCCGTGAAAGTGACACGGCCGCGCGGCACGAAAGTGAAAGAAATGAAGTTATTTTGTGCTTTATGACAAAACACGCAGCACGCTTATATGGAGGCGTTTGGTCAGCTATGGCACCCGTTACTGCTCCCAGCTCCTCGTGTCTTCGGTAAGTGTTAGTTCCACTAATCTTCCTATGTAGTCCCGGACCCTCACCCGTCCCTGCTTGTTATTTTCAGGGTTGCCATGCCTTTGTTCTGTGATCGCGCCACTTCCCGGATCAACAGCATGCTTATCCTGATGCCTTATAGCATTTAGACTGCCCACCTCAGCTCACAAGACCATTACTAACAAATCCGCCTGACGAAGAGAAGAAATAATGTGCCCTTCACTGTGTTCGGACATTAAGAAGCCTTGACTCCCTATTATTGCCATTGTAGTGTGCTCCAATTACTTGTCCAACGTGTTTTTTTAATTTTTTTAACTGTTCTGTCATGAGTTAGGGTATTTCTGAATGCGCGATATTTATAAATCACCCTTTCAAATTAGTGACTACTTTGGTCAAATGGCCCAACCCCATCGGAGCCTAGTTTTTTTTTGCAGTGTAAACTTGACCCGAAGATATTGGAGCACGCTGCATGAGCACCAGTTACAATACACAAGGACACATTAATTTTTGTTAGAGATGGGGAGATTACGTTATTTGCCCAGAATCACAGGATGTTGAGCCAAGGCTGAGACTGAAACCTGGTTCTCCAATTCCACGGTCGGCAGCTCTGGCCGTACTGCCACACCCTCTACCCATTCCCTATTTTTGCCTTAACTGTAGCTTAAGACAGCACCGGATCAATTTACTTCACCTCTTGTCAGAGGCAAAGGGTTTAATTTGAAGCTGCGTGTCGGCCAATGGCGGACTTTTGAAAAACACTGATGATAAAACAGGGTGCAAGGAGCCAACGCATTCCAGATGTTTTTCTTAACCACGCAGTCTCTGAAACAAGCACACTGACATCTACGAAAATGTAAATAATTTCCTAAATACAGAGTTTTCATTTTTTACATATCACAAAAGCAATCGGCGCATTCGAAGGCATAGTGATGCAAGTTCAAACTATTATTTGGCAAATACGTCTATGTTTATAGTGAGCACTTTGGATGCTGGGGCGCTGCAGCCGGTTTAAGCATACTAAAGGAAGCCCTGTTCCACACCTCCCCACACTCCAACTAAGAACCACTGTTGCTGAGCAAGCACCCAGATCTATGGGTGTAGCTCACACGTGACAATCATTTTTTATGGTTGCAGTTTGTATATAGCCAGGGGAGCAGTGATCCAGGACTTCGTGTCCCAGCTTTCTTTGGGACCCTGGAGGGAGCACTTGCAGGTTACTGCCTGCAGCTGGGAGCACTTGGCTAGCGCTATATAGCGCACTTTGAAACCCCGCAGCGCGGGAGCAGTGATCCAGGACTCTGTGTCCCACTTTTCTTTGGCCCCCTGGAAGCAGCCCTTTCATCTTGCATGTCACTGCCTGCAGCTTGGAGCACTTAGCTATCCTATATATTGCGAACTTTGAAACCCTACGGCGCGGGCTGTGCCCAGTTAAAGTCCGGGCCCGTATGCACCCGTCCGCGGCTGGGCCCACTCTCTTTAAAGACCCCACAATAGTGGACCTCGTGAAGCCCCTTCTTGTGGTAAGGTGATAGGTTGTTTGCTGTCTGTTTAACAAACATGGGGAAGCACAAAATTGCTGGGGGTATTTCTGTTACACCCTCCCCCAAGTGTCAATTGATAGCAAGTTAGGAAGAACTGTCCGGATTATTGCTACTTAAATCGAGTTAATAGAGCACAGACTCTCCATGGACCATGGGGCTCCATTTGTCAAATCCCCTGACCGCGCACTATACGGTGCAGTGACAGCTGTGCATTGCGGCGGTGGGGCAGGCCATGGACATGTTTGACCAGTGACTGCTGATACCATCAATATCACAGAGGCAGATCCTGAGATGGACACCCCCCAATCACTCAGCCTGCCACAAGCCTAGTTGTGAAGCATAAAAGGCAAGTGGGGAAAATGTGGCTGCAAAATGGAAACACCCACTATTCCAAAGCAACACAAGTCAGCTCTTATCTGGGTTACATCCCATACCACAATCCCAGTCAATCGCGAGCCAGACATGTGACTCTTTAACACAGGACTTTTTGTCACCTGCCAATTTGTGCGATAAATTTAGCAGCATTGTGGAGGAAAGGCTCCAACCACTATCTGTCTGCCTGGACCGAATAGAGGGTCTGTTAGCCAATGCCGTTAAACACTCAGCCATGGCGCCTGCCGGGAACATGGGGAATGGGACATCTGCATACAGAAACACACTTCCGAATAACTCTTTACGCACAAGTTATAGGTCATCAGTAAGAGCCCCCTAATGAACGCTGTGGGCAAATATGCTCTTGCATCAATTGCAGATTCAAGGCATATGGCAACACCAATCAGCCACCCTCAGCTTGTCCCCGTCTGACAACGTCTAATCCACCCCCAAGACTGCTAAGGGCCCTGACTCCTCTCCTTGCCAGGATATCTTGAGGCCCCTCCCTGCCATTGGTCACTAAGTTTTAATCCTGAGGGCCCCCCCCAATAGATTTTACCAACATGAATCATGGGTTCAGCTCCTTATACCGTTGCTGGAAATAGACAAGTCACTATGTATACACATTGCTATGTATGGGCAGAGATTTGGGGTACTTTGCACTGCAAGGCCATACAGCTTAAAGAGATTAGATTTTGCAGGAAAATCTTGTCTGCCCCCATATCATCTTCGCATCTAATTTGGCATAAAGAACTTGGACTTCCACATTTAGCAGACCGGATTAGGGCCCATCTTGCTCTATTGTGGCTTTCAATTCGGAGGCATACCGGGAGGCTGAGTTATTGAAAGATATTATAAAGGGCTGTCTTTCTTTTGACAGAGGTCTTCTCATTGCTTGCTGGCCTATGCTAAGGCTGAACACTGCAAGATTGGTGTGCAGTCTGCTTTTACTGATCCTTTAACTTGTACCTCCATAAGTATAAAAGTCTATTGCACAAGCACTTTTCAACTATGAAGATTCTCAACGCTTAAGGGAAGTGAAAGAAAAAACAAATGTTACTGCTTATTTAACTCTGACTGAATAAGATAGTCCCGCCGACTACATTTAGTGGCCACGGGGTAGATGGAAACGTTCCCTTCTCTTTCGGTTCAGATCAGATACAGTAAAATATCAGTCAAGTTTCCCCCTGGGTGTTTCTCTGAATCTTGATGAAAAGCCATGCCCTAGCAAAGACATATCAGGCCAATCGATGTTACATTTAACTTTTTGTGTACATTTAATGCAAGGTATACAAGACTCTTTTTAATCCCATTTAAAACAAACATTGGCATAGCCAATAGGTCTCGCCTTTGGGACCTTATAAGTGTTCAGCCATGCAACAGTTGGTTGTGTTGCACCAAGGATATGTTGCTGCATAACTAAATACTTAAAAGGTCCCAAAAGCGAGACCTATTGGCTATGCCAATGCTTGTTAATTATTTAATTTGAGACAAAAACAAGACGCACAAACATTTTACATAAAACAAAATAGGGCCTGGTCCACATTGTCAATCTGATATTCCCACACCTCTACTCCAAGAAAGTGGATTCCCAAACAGGTGCTACGTGCTATTATCAACAGTAAAGCTCGAAAAGAAGATTTGTGTTACTTGGGGAGCAAATCGGCCACCCAGTTCTTGGTAAACAGGCAGACTAATGATCAAATGTCCCCTATATCGAGACCATGCTTAACCCTAAGCTTAGAAATGCAGTATTGAAATTTAGAGTTAGCCTGAACCCATGTAAGGCAGATACAAACTGCAATGACTAATAAACAGGGCCTGTGTACATGTGGATTACAAGTAAAATGCAGTGGCCCACATATTTTGCTGGACTGTTTGTGGTTTCTAGAAGAAAGGAAAGAATTTGTAAAACCTTTTTTTAATTGCCTTTAAAATTGATAACAGGGATCAAGGTCTTAGCTTGTTGATAAATATGAGATTTTTAAATGTGGCATGTGCAATAGGAATATTTTTAACTGCAATACAGGAGTCGTTGAATACATTGGTAGTAGAATCTAAAATGGGTTATGGGACAGAAATGCAATTTTACCCACCCCTTGAGGACATTTTTGAGCTCTGGCAGTCCGTATGCATGTAGAAATGTATATGTGACTCTTTCCCTACTTGGTTATGAATAGCTATCTTATAGAGTAGTACTGCTCCTACCGTATGTTTTAATAGGATTTTGTGTCTTATACAGTTTTTATGGTCGCATTTTTGTGTACAATTTGCATTTTAACTGTACGATATATTGTGGCATTTTTTATGGCTTATATTTGCCAAATAAAAAATATATTAACAACAACAAATTCCAAGAAAGTGCCTGTTGCTTCAAAGTGACCTTGCGTGTACATTATACATAGAATTTTTCAAAATACAATTTAACTTCATACGACCCGTGATAGTATCAATAAGCATACTTACACTCATATCACACACAAAAAAATTAAAATACAATGGGATTTATATCACATATCCTATTTTTTTTATTACCACAGAAAGGAACCATTAACATAATTAAAATTCCCCCTTTTAACTCTGCCTATTGTTTAGCATGTTTAGTAAATGGACAACATGTGGTCTTTTCCTGCCATCATCTACGTCAGATTGCAGAGAAAGATTATTTAGCATATTTTTTATCTTACTTTTATTAACAATTGCAATTCATTATGAGTAAAAGCAGAGGGCAAATAAATTCATGGCCTGAAAGACACTACATAGATTCATAATGAAACGGGTTGCGATGCAACTGGAATTTTAGAAAATTCCTAAACGAGCCCAAAGGTGAGGATCATCATTTAGCTCCATTGTATAAAATTATCTGCCAATCTCTCCAAGTAATGTTAACAAGACTCAATCCCAGTCTAAACACACAATTAATTGATCCTTTTGGAAGGCTCATCCATTTTTTCCAAATAGTCATTTCTACTGATTGCATGTGTGATATATCTGCTTCCCCCATTACATCAGAACCGTTAATCAACAAACTCACTATTTTACGGTATAAATTTATGTTAATACCTCGACAGACTTATGCTCTACAGCAGAGTCCAACTTCTTTCAAGACCGTACGACAGCCTTCGCTCTCTGCCTCCTGGGAGGCTACATTAGCTTTAAAATTTTAAATTGGTTTAAAAAAAATATATATACCCAAATATTGATATTCCTTTAAAACCTCTAATTTAGTGGATCTGATCCACAATTTGAATTGGTCGCGCTTTTTTCTTGCTTTTGAAAATATCATAACTTTAGCTTTTACTAAGTTAATTTTTAAGTCATTAGCAATATGTTGTAAAAGCATCCAACTGCTTTTGAAGGCCTTATGGAGTACGATCCAATAGGATAGTGATGTCCTAGGATTATATTGCTGGAACTGACCCCCACCCCCTCCCAATTTTGGTGGAAAAGTACAACTGGGGCATTGTTTCACCTGGATAGCTGTTATGTATAAGGAGAAAAGTAACTGTGCCAATATACAATCTTGGCAAAACCCATTCGGGGAGTGACTTTTCCTTGTTAATGCTCTGTTGCTTCCCAGCTCTACTTGGGCCCATATCTCTATTATTAGTCAATATTTGTTTATTAGTTAAAAAAAATAAAATAAAAACACTTCAAAATTACAATTCAAGACACAAATAAGATAAAAATTAGGAGAATAATCAATGCAACGCAATCAATATATAGGTGCAATTTGGCTAATTTTAGAGTCGCCAGCATGTGCGAGATGTAAAACTTGCGGAGGCCTATGCTGTTTGCAAATTTATGCAAAATGCTAATATCTGTCCATAGGAGCATTTGGAGGAGTGTTGAGCTGATGCCCGCAAAACATGCAAAAATGCTAATATTTCATCATAAGAACATTTGGAGGAGTTTCGAGGTGATACCCAACCTGGGGGAATAGGAAACAAAATAATTGCAGTCCCCTGCAACCCGCCATAATGTAAGTGTATTTCAAAAGGTTATCATCAGTGGACTTCTTCGCCATCCGCCTTGACACCTACCGCTCTATTGATTTTGCTGCTCACTTGGAATATTTCCGATTTTGCACTACTCTGTAATGCTCTATTTGCTGAGAGCCTTCACGACAATTACTTTATAAAACTCTATAACACATCTTTTGAAATCTTGTAATAAACCTTTATAGTCATTCCGCTGATCTAGAACTCAATTATTGAGTGGGCCCTTACTAAACGAACTGTATTTTTGATGTTATGGAAAGTGTCTTACCTCTGGGATACCTTCCCTCATGAAACTGAGGTCTAACTCAGTCTCCAATCCATCAGCCTGTGGGCATTCTGTTGAGGTAAAGTTTTGGAGTGTGCAATTTTCAGGGACCCACGCGCCACTGGGAACAAGCCCATTACAGCAACTGTACGAAGGTAGACGCAACATCTTTTCCAACATTGGATTCAATGTGCATAGTATACAAAGCATTTGTGAAATCAAACAAAATTCACACCAACAAAAATAACTATCCAAAGCTAACAAGATCCCTGCGCACTCAGCCGGCCACTCGTACACCAGTATTTCCTAACAAAGATTGACAACTGCAGGCACCTCATTGTATCTGCATACAATCATACACTAGAGCTCAATTCCCACAAGCTGAAGACTAATTACAAATCATCTGAAAATTCCAAAAGCACTCAAAAACCTGTGTATCTCCATCTGCATGACAGACAGAAATTGGTAGTAAGTAGCTAATGGTATATGTAGCTGAATCTGTTCTAAAGCGGTTATGCAACATATTCTTATGCACAGCTTCCAGGTCGGCATTCGATATTTTAAGCTCATCTTTGAAATGAAAGAACCTCACCCGACATCTCTTCATAGGGGAATTTATACCCTACACCCTTATCAGCCACACAGTCAGAAAGGGGGTCAGGAAACACACTAATATGAGCACTTTGTGGATGTGAATGAAATGAAGGACACACCTCTCTTTATACATACAGAACATTTGAAACACTTCCTAAAGGGCATTGCGCTTTCATGAGCAAAGTTATTTGGTTCTGCCATCATTTCTCTTTGCAAAAGAGACTCAGATGATAGAGAGAATGCAGAGCAATTCAAACATTTACCCCAGTCAAGAGATCTGGGTTAAATCCATCATTGTTATGCTCGCCATGCACTAGGCCCTAGCTTAGACCCATATGCAAATCAGTCTTGACCCAGTTCCTCGTGGGAACAGTCCAACCCTAACTGCTAAGCCAGGTCCTACCTGGACCAAAAACAAGCATCTTGGAACCGGTTTCGGGGCATCAGCCAGGATAGCTTGAATCCAGTGGCACAGTGAGCCCGGGACCCACACCTGGGCACACCAGGCGCAATTAGGGCAAGAAAGCAAAAAGACACAGCTAATGTACGGAATGCAGAGCAAATCAAACATTCACTCCCTGTCAAGACATGTGGGTTAAATCCATCATTCTTTTGCTCACCATGCCACCCCAGTTTAGACCCAGCCATGTGCAAATCAGTCTTGACCATGTTCTTCATGGGAACAGTCTAGCCGAACTGCCAAGCCAGGTCCTCCCTGTACTGGAAAAAAGCATCCTGGGACTGGTTTCGGGGCATCACCCCTCATCAGCCAGGCTAGCTTGAATCCAGTGGCACAGTGAGCCTTTGGGATGGGGTATGATAACCTAACAGCCAACCACTGTTGGTGGTCCTTTTTTAAACAACAAATAAAATACAAAAAAAACGCAACAATTAACCACATTTATTACAGTTACAATTCTCAAATTAGGAGATTGCTTATTGTAAAATATTGTCGCAATGACATGACCAAAATTGCCCCATAGGACATTTTATTACCGCAAGTTGTCAACAACCTAGACATTTGATAGATGTGTTTGCTTTTAGGATCACAGAAAAATCACAATTGTAATAAATGAGAAATGGGTGGTTCACTTTTGATATCCGTTTCTTACGCTAGCATCCGATTAGTTAAATTGTTCCTTTTTTATACTACATATAAAACGAAAATGGAGTTGAAACGAAGACGCGTAACGCAAACCAATGGAAAAACACAACTACATTGTAGATACCAACGTTTTCCATCAGCTATTATATATCAGGATGTCTGTTCCATGAACTGCTCTTGCAGGTTCTCCAGAAGAATACGAACAATCTGTCAAATGTATAAAAAGGTGATCAACAGAGAAATTAGGGGAGTTCATTAATCCTTCTCTTGCGCTGCACGTTTTAGGCTGTAGATTCTGTTGATTTGCAAATATAGTTTGGAAAACTTCGCCTGACAGAATCTGGTATACTATCAAGAGCAACGTTTAAAAGACAGAACTCCCACAATCCAGTGCCAATGGTATACCAATGGCTTGCCTCACGCCACAGGACTGCCCATCAGCCGCTCAAGTCGCAGAGAAACCAATCTCTTATACCACCGTTCCTCAGCTTCGGCCTTGTCAACAAATAAATTTGGATGGGCCAGTGAGTTGTCATCCTGGTATTTTATAGGAATAGAAAAGTTTCCTGGTTTGGATTCCTTGTCGTCGTCCGCGGCAGCTGTACCTAGAACAGGAGATTCCTGCTTCGCTTCCTCTACTCCTGATGCAGTTTTTGCTTCCCTGCTTGATCTGAAAGCCTGTGCGACAAAGGAGTCACTTTCGATATTCTCGATTTCTTTCACTCTCCTAACTTGCTCGGACAGGGAATTCCTGTCTTCTTCCCTGCGCCTTTCTTCCTCCTCTTTCTTCTCCTTCGCCTTTAACGCTTCGTCCGCTCTTGCTGCAGCCTGAAGGACCAGCTGCAGCCTTGCTTTGACCTTTTCCGCAGGAGTCATGTTTTCTATCCCCGGAATCACGCTGTTGGGGTCGATCCGCTTGGAGCTATATTCCTTGTCTTTGCCCCGATCCCTTTCCTTCTCTCTCGCTTTCTCCTTCTCTTTAATTTTCCGTCGCTCTCTTTCGCGGGAGTGCCCCCTGGACCCCTTGTGGTGGGATCTGTGGCTGGACACATCGCTGCTGCGGCTGGGGGAGCGCTGGCGGCGCCTCGACCGGCTCTTGGATCTCGACCTACGGGACCTGGAGGACTTTCCCCGGTCTCTGGACCGGCTGCGCTTCCTCCGGGACTCGTAGGAGGAAGAGCTGCTACTGGACTCGTGCCTCCGCCGCCTGTCGTACGAGTGGGAATTCGACGGGCGCTCTCGAGACAAGGACCGCGACCTCCTTCCCGATTTCTTACGGCTCACGGTTCTGCTGTCCGAAGAACTACTGGAAGACGACCGCTTGTGCTTTCTACCCTTTTTCTTTCGGCTTCTACTCTCCTCGTCAGAGTCTGACGAGTGCCGCCCCATTGTTCCTGACAGCGTGACGGAGAGGGCTCACGGCGGTCTCTCCATCGGTCCCGGTTAGGCAGTAACCCGGAAGTAAACGTGCACGTTTCCGTCTATAGTCCTATTTCTCTTTTTGCGAGCGTTCAAAAGGCTGGTGTGCAAACCAAAAATCATTGTCGCACTATAGTGTACTTAGTGACGTAATATCGTGTCGCGCAACAAATGACGCAACCCTCAGTAAGGGAAAGACTTGGGGAACTACGGTGAAGGGCGTGGTGAACGAGGGGGCGGAGCGATTTGTTCCAGAGGCCAGGCTTGCTGACGTAAGGGCGTGACTGTCACTGTTGAAGGGCGGGGCGTGATGACGCGTTGGGATGGCCGGCGCGGGAGCGCGCGCTGACTGACAGTCTGACAGCTAACGGTGTCGGTGCTGGACGCGGAGGCAACCGAGGGCGCGCGCGGGGACGGATGGGAGCCTAAGGTGGGGCCCGCGTCTTCCCCACGGATTCCCAGGGCTGGGCATGGAGGAACCCGCGCCCGAAGATGAGGCCGCGGCCCCCTTTGGTGTTGCCACCGGTGGAAGGAGCACGGCTCGGGGTCACGGTGTGGAGGAAGAGGAGGAGGCCGTGTGGGAGGTGGTTCCACTGGGGGGCGAAGGAGGTGCCGGAGACAATTCAACAGGTGAGCGGCGGAGCAACATGGGCGCACTGGGGCGATGCAATGTTGATTACCACACCAAGAATATAATCTGTGTTCACTCCTTGCCGCAAGTTGTACCTTGAGCCCCCTGAACCCCAAACTACTCTTCCGTTTGGACTGTCACTAAAATATCTTTAGCCTCACCCATGTATGTACTAAATAATCCCCTCCCATGCCACTTGACATTGTAGGGGACAGAAAAACAAAAATATTGCATCCGGAGAGATCCCAAGTATGTACAGACTCGCCCCCCAAACCCCCATGTCATTTGAAGGCCTTCCTAGGGAGCCGGAATCACCAAAGGGATGTACCAAGAGGATCACTCATAGGTACAGAGTACACCCCACCCAAGGATGTAAACGTAGGATAGCAATATTCAACTAGATGTACCCAAAGCTCTGTTTTCAGTAAAATCTAAGGAAACCCCCAATCTACACGTCACAGAATGTTCTCTGAGGATCACCTTGAGGTTCGATCCTTGGTTCCCTTCGCTTTGTTTTACTACGAGGTTCCCTTTCTCTAATTTATCCACGAGAACCACACCTACTTCGAGGTACCCTGATACGCCCACTCCATAGTTGCCATTGAGGGCCCCTTACTGTATCCACACATTTTGTGTGTCCTATGGTTTAACTCCTCCACCCCTGCCTACAGGCGTCATGGATGTGTTTCAGGCCTTCAACTCTATTTTAGTCGGTTTCTGTTACTCAGCTACCAAATCTGAAGTGTGTATTCAAGTGGCCTGCCTAGACAGATGAACATCGAGAGCCCTTCTCAGAGCTTGTCTGTAAAGTTACCCCTTCATACACATTTTATAAATAAAAAAAAAATATATATATATATATCTATATATATTACACAGAAATGTGTAACAATTCCCTAAACAGTCCTGCAAGTAACATAAAACGAATTGCACCCCCGCCCCCCGAAATTGCATCTTATTGAATTAAAGTTGTACTGGTATATGTGGGAAATGGCCCCCTTTGCAGTCTTATCCCTAAACTTTTTGCTTTTTCCTCCTATTTTTTCCTGACCTGTGTGTGTTGGTTGTAGGACTCTGGGCACTTCACTGCTGATCAGTGCTAAAGTGCATATGCTCTCCTGTGTTTTGTTTGGTGTTTCCATGATTGGCTATTTGATTTATGTGTCAGTCCCTAGTAAAGTGCACTGTGAGTGCCAGGGTCTATAGATCAAATGCTGTTGGTGGGCTGCAGCACTGGATTGTGCCACCCACACAAACAGCCCGTAAAGTGTAACTCTGGCCTGCCATTGCAGAGCCTGTGTGCAGCCTGGGGCTGCCATGTCGACTTGGCAAGTGCACACACTTGCAAGTCCCTAGATCTTCCCTTTCCTACATGTTAGTCACCCCTAAGGTAGGCCCAAGGTACCCCTGTGGGCAGGGTGCATTGTATGTGAAAGGTAGGACATGCCCTGGTGTGTGTGGCATGTCCTGATAGTGAATTACAGCCTACTTCGTTTTTCACTATTGCAAGGCTACCTGTTCTCCATAGGCCAGAATGGGCAGTTGGATTATTACATCCTATAATCCTAACTGACCCATGGAACATGGTAGTAATTCGAGTTTAGTATGCCTGAACTCAGAATGATAAAATACATCTTTTAGTGAAGTTGGTTTTAACATTCTGTGTTTGAAAATACCACTTTTAGAAAGTAGGTATTGTCTTGTCTAACTATCCAAACCTGCCTCTGCTAGGTTGTGTATTCCCTGTCTGGAGTTTGAGTGACAGGGCTGGGGAATTCCAGGAGACAGGGTGAGTCCGCCCAGTGGTGAATAGAGAGATCTGCATCTAGATGCGAGGGAGGAGTTGCACCTGGGACCTGAATATGACTGTGCCTGCCCGTCACAGTGCTGGCTCCGCCCCCTGTGGTGCGTCTGATGTCTCTGCCCTGCACTGTGAAAGGAGAGAAGGAATCATGTCAACAGAGTGCACCAGGGCTGTGCCTTTCCTCCACAACGCTGGCTCCACCTCCTGTGGTGCAGCTGATGTTTCTGCCCTGCACTGTGAAAGGAAAGGAGTCATGTAAACAGAGTGCTCCAGAACTGGTTTGGGCTAGGCAAAGGCCCCTCTGCCTTCAGAGGACAAAGGATTTGCTGGTATAAATATTGGGGCCCAGACCCCAGAGATTTAGATTACTTCTGAACTAAGGAACCTGCCAGGAAGAAGGACCGGGAAAGCTGGAGGTGGAGTAGTACTGCCCCTATGCTGTGTGTTGTGAGGTTGGCCTGTAGTGGTTGCTTCTGTCTTGGATAGGGAAAGGACTGGACTGTACTTTCATCATCCTGCTGTTAGAATTTTCTCCAAGGGCTTGAAGTAGAGTTTGCACCCTGTTGGAAGTCTCAGGGATAGAAAAGACTTCACAGATCTCGCTGGAATCAAGGAACCTGCCAAGACGAAGAGCTGGAAGAGCTGCCAGGAGGAGTACTACCCCTTTGCTGTGTTGTTGCTTCGTTGGGTTGGCCTGCAGCTGCTGCTTCTGCCTTGGGCAGTGAAAGGACTCGTCTGAACTTTCTCTACTTGTGCTGAGTATCTCCAAAGGCCTGAACCGAGCTGGCCTCCTGTTAAGAAGTCTCAGGGACTGCAAAGACTTCACCAACCTCTGGGTTCCGCTCCTGGAACCGCTGTTTCAGTTGCCACAGAGAAGAGGGAACCGCGACCAACTCCGTCACCGACTCCGTCGCTGGCCTTGTGTCCTGAAGGCACCGCAGGCCGCACCGACTCGCCCAGCATCGCAAGCCTTGGTCTCACTGACTCCGTCACGGAGCCGCTGCTTGCACCGCATCGAGAGACACCGCAACCTGCATCGCCTCGCTTCACTGGCCTGGGCTCACCAACGCTGTCGCTGCTGGCTTGACACCCGTGACCGACTCGTCACGCACAGCTGTCTGGCTCGGCCAGCGCCAATTCCCGCCAACCGGCTCTGTCGCTCGCATCGCAACTTGCAAACACCGCATCGAGCACCGTCTCGCCCTGCACCGTAAGCCTTGGTCTTACCGACGCCGTCTACACGATCGTCACCGAGTAGCTGCTCGCACCGCATCAAGGGACATCGCACCGTTTCCACCTTGCACCGTGACCGCGACGAACGCCACAACCGGCTCTGTCACCTGCACCGCAACCTGCCAGCACCGCATCGAGCACCGACTCACCCTGCACCGCAAGCTTTGGTCTCACCAACGCCGTCTGCACAATCGTCACCGAGCCACTGCTTGCACCGCATCGAGGGACACCGCACCTTGCACCACTTCAATTTTGCATCGCAACCGCGACAGATGCCAAGACCGACTTGCACACCCGTGTGTGAGCCGCACTAAGAAAGGTACTGTGAACGAATCTGTCCCGCTGTTGCTGGCACGTACCGACGCGGTCAGCGGGAACTGCGAGACTCTGTTGTTTTCAGCATCGCGGTAGGCTCGGACCGAGCTACCGACTCGAACGAACTGTGTTTTTCAACGTATTTTGCAACTTAAAGACATTTTGAGAAGTAACTATTTCTGAAGTACTGTATGGTGGATATTTATCGTATTTGGTCTTGTTTATATAAAAATATTGGATATCTTTCTAAAACTGGTGTGGTGTCCGTTTGTAGTGCTTACATTGTATTACTGTTGGTTTTGTGCAAATGGTTTACACACTGCCATTAAGATAAGCCTGACTGCTCGTGCCAAGCTATCAAGGGGATGAGCAGGGGTTATATTAGGAGTGTAACTCCCTTGTCCTTACTAGAGTGGTGGTTTCTGCCTGGCTTGGGTGCAAACCTTAGCCAACCAGAAATCTCATTTCTAACAGTGTAGTTCAAGAGTATATGTATTTTCAATTTAAGGCGCCTCTTGTTTTCAAATTCATTGCTCTGTTCTAGTAAAGAGTGCCACTCTTATAGTACCTTAAGAAGGGCTCAGGGTGCTGATTATGAACTGCTGCTGAATTCAGACAGAAACTATCCTGAAACGTCACGATGTAGGTCTTCACCATTTAATCTTATCGGCGCCCCTGTTTAAATTGCACTCGGGTTTCACCCAATGCACCAGGTTTCTCATCCATGATAAATAGCTATTAATCACTTTGCCCGTATCAGCCACAGCAAGATATGCATTTATAAACTTTGCCTTCTTCATCCTCCAAAACTTTTCTTGGAGACAAAATCATTGTTTTGGGATATTTCCTCATCCTCATTACCGCTGCTGTGTCAACATAGAGCAAAATACCTACTGCAGACAGGGCACAAGTCCTAAAAAAAAGTCGGGTGACTAACCTAATTAATCAGTATGCAAGTGTCACGGCACGTGACATCACGGCACGTGACATCACAAGAGGTGGCATCAGATCTTAAGCCCTAAAATATATGTTCAGCAGGTCTATCATGAGTACATTTGAGCACATTTCGAGTATACTTGCAAACCCTCCTGATTTAGGCAGAAGATTCACACTTTTGTAAGCTCACATAAACCAATGTTGCCTTTTGTCAGCGTAAACTTCCTCTACCCATAGTGCTTTAAAAGAAAACAATTGTGATATTTAAATTATTACAACGCTTCCTCAGGGGTAGTAAGCACTATATAAATGCTATTTATTTTGTGCAAATACTGGGAAAGATCAACACATCTGATATTCTTACAGGCAATCATATCTCCTAAACAGTGCCTGAACAAAGTGAAAAGCTGCCTCTCTTAAGTATGTGTGAAGTGCTAACCAGATGTGAGCCTTTATTTCCCCTCTGCTGCATTTGCTTCTAGGTGTGAGGCTCCTGGTTGCTGCCAGCCAGGAGACTCGATCAAAAGTAGGCCTGATGACCCCTCAGATTCGGCAGGAGTCAGAAATAAGGGAGCCCCGTCCCCATCTGCACATTGTTGCCGATCGAAAGCACATAACATGCAGGCGCTGCTGAAAGTGTCCCGGTGTTTGGAAACTACACCAGGACGAATTCAGCATCTTTTTCAGAGGGGCCTGACTACTTGGCAGGGTGGACGGTGTCCACCCTGTGAAAAAAGTGGGTGGACACCGTCCACCCGCATGTACCCCTGACTTGTGCCCTGCCTGCAGTGCTATCACTCACAACAAAATGAATTTATAAATGGACAAATTCTTTATTGCAACCTTTCAGCCTCGTTTTGCTCTTGTACTTATTTGACACAACCCTCTGAAGACCATGCTGTTTAATAGATTGCTACTTCATTTTCTTGCCGTAGTTGACATAGCCAGTTCCAAATATTGAACTACTCTAGCACATGCTTTAATATTGAGACAACTATACAGGACTCTTTTGCAGCACAACTCTTGTTTTCATGCAGTGTCTTCGATTTTTAAGCACCCAACTCCATGGCAAATACATAACCAGTGGGCTCGGGTTATAACATCTAAACTAATTAAGCTGTCCACGTAGACTCCAGCGGCTATACTTAACTATTATGGTTATCCATTATGGTTAGTTTCCTTGCCATAATGGAATCTGAAGTGACATTATTTCTGCCTTAGTTTGTTCTCAGTACCTCCTGGAGATATAGCTGAGGATCACCTTTTGTGGAGCTAAAATGTAACCAGATACACACTCAAATTATCAGGAATCATTAAGGAAGATTTTTTTTTTAAAAACTCCTCTATGCATCAGAAGTTTCAATCGGACTGGTCATTTATTAACCACCCAACCAACACTAAATTATAGAAATACAATAAATAAGCAAGCTAACTGGAACCGTCACCTTTTTTGGAACTTCAACAGATTTTACAAAAGTAGAGAACGACTTTACAAAACATCACTGCAGAAAGCAAGACAAAAACCAGATAAGTTGTTAAAAGCTGTTTCAACATTTGCTATGTTGCGGTTCTCCCCAATTAACACAATAGTTGTGCAGCTCATTGTATTCTATGAAATCTAGTCCACAGGACCATTTGCCCCTGTACACCACCAAACAGTGGTTCGTAAGAGAGCTGATGATGCATAAAAAACACTCCAAGGCCTGATTACAAGCAGGTGGTTAAATTATGATCCCTGTGCTAGCATGATTGTGCGCATTGATCAAAATTCAAAATGTGAAATAAGTATTGCATACCTTGTTCTCCACTGACAGATTTTGGCAGGCCTCGTCTGTTGACATTTATTTGTCAGAAAAGTCAAGACGGGTGAAATGCAAGGAATTGGGTGATTTAAATACTAATTTTGCATTCTATGGTTAATTTCCAAGTGAAAACCTTGGAAAAGATGTTATTGCTGCTCCCAGTAACTATCTCAGCGCGGGGTAATATTTTTTACACAATGTGCTAAGTAAACCATTCCGGTATGGCACTCTTGTAATCAGGGCCTTCTAGTAATAGAACTTAAACCTGCACTGTATGTACTGTAAAGTTTTTTTCAGACTAGCACATTTTTCTAACCAATGAGTTAATTTAGACCGGTATCTCGAAACCTGGAGGATTTTATTTTAATTTACAACTTCAATCTTGCATCCATTTGCGTACCACGAGTAATTCTCTCTGCCTTTGGTAAACAAAAAATTAAAAATTCAGGATTTGGCTGGCATTTTCAGATATATATTCTATTCAAAGACTGCAGTTTGTAAACCTTCTAAACATATGGAAGTTTTAATTGGCAGCGTGTCGTCTTCGCCATATGATAACTATGGACATGAGTGATTTTAAAACTCTTGAACCTCTGCAGTGTACAAGTTAAAAGAATTGGCGCAATGATAAATCTTTGTTTTAACAGTTATATGTGGGGAACTCATCTGAAAGGCTGCAATGCTTATTTACTTGCACTCCTACCCGTGTGCGTTCATGCAGGAGTCTCCGCATCCATAAAAGGTTGGGATCAATGCCCAGGGCTCTCTGTAGGGATTGATTTTGTCAGTCTGAGCAGCAGTAATACATTCTTGTGCCATCTACTTATGCGTTTTTCTCACGGGCCTGGTTAGAATCATGAAACTATCACAAGCTCCCAGTCAAAACTTAAAGCCAGTCTTTACCATGTAAAGTATTTTTTTCCAAGCCACCTAGTTTTGAAGATGATGTAGGTGCTAAGCAGAATTGTTTCCCTTTATATCTAGTAGGACTGTTCCGACTGAAGTTGTGGGATCTCTTCATGGACCATATCATTCTGAAAAGTTTGTTTTAATACTGAAAGTGGCACCTCAGTCCAGAAGGACACATTGGTTTTAATATTTAATACTGATGCTGGGAAACCTGCTTGTGACCTCTGGTTGTAGCAGTGGCCAGATTAACATGTAAGGTAACTGATATTGCCACGCAATATCAAAAGCCTCTTGGCGGATATTTGCTACCATACATTTCTTACCTATCATTTTTTAATTTGATCTGACTTGTAACCCCAAAGATAGAATTTGTAGCCAGAATATGATGGACAGTTTCACCTCGTACAACCAAGTCGCCGAAAATTATTATGTCAATTTAGACTTATAATACTCTGATCAGTGTTATATCAATCACCCAAATTCTCCAAATCGATGACTGTACACTTTAGGGCTCTTTTGGGTCATTCCTCATTCGGTTTCCCCAGTGTGGGACTGCTGGGGTTACTTATTAGTAAATCATTTACTGAGTTGAAAGCAGTTTTCTTGAATAAGATAACTTTAATCAAAGCAAAGGTGAGCATTCTCAGCATTAATGTAATCTAATGTAGTTTTTTCCCCAAGTGAACATAGATGGGTAACGGGGTGTGAAACCGAAACAATGTCCATGTAAGCAGCCAAAGTGCGAGGGTAGTCAAAAGTAACTTTACTCAGTCTTCTGAAAACTGTCCGGGTGGTAACAATGGGACAAGCGTTATCTTTTATCTAATTAATTTACAGCCACTTCCGGCTTTTGACAGTCTCTAGATTATGACCTAGAGGTGAAAGGTTCTCTAAATTAATGCCAAACACGATGCTAAGTCCAGGTCTGAAAGGAAGAAGCATCTAAAAAGGAATTAATTGTTTTCTGGTCGGAGCTTTAGGCTTTCGGTTGGATCTGAAAAGCGCAGTGGAAGCGATAAGCCCAGAATGGTGCAAACAGAAAACTGTGGCACATGGTCTTAAAGGTGGGGAAGTGAAGAGAGTACTTGGTGTGCCACAAGGTATCTGTATGGATTTCTTTTTCTGATCTGACTGACACCTGCAGCACTTGAGGTGATGTGTTATTCTATATTCTCATTTTTTAAAATAGGGAAACAGTTATCAATCTGCCTGATTGGCCATTTTATATTATGTTATTGTTTATCTTTTAAATAACGCATCTGGATCCAATCTGAAAGCTTTTTGATATGCTTCTAACAAATATTATAGTCTCCACAGATGCCTCTATTGCTTATGAGGAGACGAGAAGCAAAATATTTTCTGTGGCCGCAGCAAATATCTGAAATTGGCTACCTCAATGCATCGTCTGTAAATAAATATTTTTTGCTTTATTAAATGCAATATTTTCTAATGTCCTTCAGCTGCTTAACTTCTCTGTGTTTGACAAAGGAGGACTTAGTTATTTGGGTTAAACAAGAGCTTCTAAGTCTGTATCGAAACATCAGCCATGTCCGCTGTCTAATAACAATTTTGTGGGCCTCGTTCGGCATCCACCATTGCATCCTCTTTTGCTTTCAAATGCTGTTGTCTATTGCATGTCATGATTCTACTGGTATGCCTCCTTGTTCTGATCAGTTTTTGATCGAACGCAATAAAGGTGTACTAAGAATCGTGATCTTATTGGCTTCATCCTAGTACAGACTCCTCAATAAACACCATGGATGTGTCACAAAATATTCTTGGGGCTAAGTCAATCACTGGCAAGGCAATGGAGCTCTGTCGTAAGGACTAATTATTTGGTAATGTATTTAAATGAAAGTCTCTTATTACAATTGTATTTTTTTGGACCAAACCCAGTGTTGTGGGAAAATTAAAGGGGTGGAGAGATCTGGGCTTTTGTGGTACAGTTGTCAGGGCCCAATTTTCTGTGGTGGCACAGTCCTCACAAATGACTACACCCAACAGCCATACCGGGGTAAGTCTGGCGAAAAGTGGAAGATTGTGCCTTCTTGATTTGCGTGTGTTTATGTTGAATACATTTCAAACGTCCTTTGGTGCTTTTCAAGTTCGTAGTATTTATTTATATTTCCATACATAGAACAGGAACAAGGGTAGTGAAGAAAAAGCCTGTGTTGGTATGCACAATGATTGATCCAGGCATGTGGGTCAAGATGTTTGCAAATCCAGCCATTCTCTGTGGGTTTATTGCCAATGTAAAAACTGTATGTATTTCATTTTATTTGATCCCAGTGCTTTTTTTGAAGCATGCTTGAGCTAAAATACAGTTGGATCAGCAAAAGGAGGAGGGGTTTATCTGAAAATCGCTATTCTAATCGTAGTCCAATTGGCTAGTGATGAGGGACTGTGTTACCATTTTCCTGGTGTTGATGGGGAGCTACTTGAAGTGTCCTCTGAAGCAATGAAAGCACCTCTCTCGGTCAGTGTTTTCCTACTCTTCACACTACCTCACTTCAAACTGCTCAATTAAGCTGTTGAGAAGCCTCACACTTTCAACATTAACCGTGTGTATTAAGCGGATTACATGTTTTTACCATTTGTACTGGCCTCCTCATTTAGTCTATCCATGGATCTCAGAATTCTTTTATGTTGGGTCCCCAGTTTCTTGTAAGTCCTACCCATGTCCCCTTCTCCTGCTGCCCAGAAACAATCCGTGGACCTGAGGGCTGGGCTGGAAAGAAATGTGACAAGACTTTAAAAAAAGAGAGAATGGGAGACTACCCTGCTAAACCCTTTTCTTATAAAACTGCAAGTCACATAGCCAGGCAGTGATAGGACCCTAGCCTATCTGGGCAAATCTCAATCTGTAGGTCTCGGAATGTAGTGCATTTGAACCTGGTAGTTCCGGAGTCCCGCTAGTAGACTTGGATCCTGTGGCTCTGGACATTGTGCCGCCCTGTGGCCAGTGCTTGGCTTCTCATGAACATCTGTTTCATAACCAAACCTATTTCACCCGGTGTGGAGTGAACGTTTTTCCCTGAATGCCCATGAGTTGATTTCACTAACCACTGGAAGGTTCCATCTTAACTTCTTTGTTGTTCTTTCATTATGGTTTCTAGCAGTAGTGTTATTTGTGTGCATTATGCTCATTAAGAGCCTCTAGGAAGTCGGATGCCAAGACACTCCGATTTTTGCTCCTCTTAGATTTTTGTTGTCAGCTAAAGGAAACACTTTGGTTTATTTCTGCATCAACATTTGTAGCCATGGCTGATCAACATAGTACTTCGATTAGGACTGGAATCCACACTTGATGGATATCTGCTGCTCATTTCAAGATTGTAGTAAGGTGAACTATCGTCAGACACTTCTTCATTGCTTCTCTCATGGAATGCTACAAGACAAACCTCAGCAAGTTCTAATCAAGCTTGACGCATCCAAATACACCATGAATTAACTTGAGACAATCTGAAACCGTTCCAAAGCACGTGAAAACATGTTGCCCTCAAAATAACAAGTGGCAAGTATTTTTGAGCACGTTAGGGCTGACTATAGGGTTCCACATGGACTGTATGATGGTGAGCACCGAACATTGGACAGACATGCTATGTGGATTTCACAGTACTTAGCACGGTGCCTGGTGCGACAGCAGACAGTGGGTACTCTGGAGTATCCATTCAGACATTTATTTATTTATTTATTTATTTTCGAGATTTTTATTGCGCAAACAAATACCCAAAGGTGTCTCGGCGCATGTGGCGGATAGAGAGACCGAGCAGCAGGCTTACTGGTTGAACAACCATGTCTTTAAGAGCCTACGAAAGCTCATCAGATTGGGGGCAGTTTTTATGGTGAGTGGCAGAAGGTTCCAAAGTTTGGGTGTGGCAACCAAGAAGCGCCTGTCTCCCCAGGTTGCCGTTCTCGTGCGAGGTACCGGAAGCAAGCAGGTGTTGGCGGATCTCAGCTGTCTCTTGGGGCTATACAACTGGAACGCTTCAATCAGAAACTTTGGACCGACGCCATGCACTGCCTTATAGGCGATGCAGAGGGCCTTGAATTTAATACGGCCCTCTACTCTTAGCCAATGCAGGTGACGAATGGCTGGAGTGGTTGGCTGGCGGCGGGGTATGTCAAGAAGAATTCTTGCAGCCGCATTCTGTATGGACTGCAACTTAGATAGAACGAGTTTCTGAGTATTAAGGAAGAGGGCATTCCCATAGTCGATTTTGGAAAACACTAGGGTGGAAACCAGGGTCTTCCCAGCTGAGGTGGGGAGGTAAGGCAGTATTTTCCTAATTTTCTTTAGAATAAAGAACGCAGATGACACAACCTTGTTGACATGAAGGTTAAATGACAGCTTGCTGTCAAAAATGACTCCCAGGTTTCTAGCCT
This sequence comes from Triturus cristatus, assembly GCF_964204655.1. Lineage (NCBI taxonomy): Eukaryota > Metazoa > Chordata > Amphibia > Caudata > Salamandridae > Triturus > Triturus cristatus. Next base: position 51,555,632 of record NC_140595.1, read on the forward strand.
TTTCAACTGGGACAGGTGGAGAGCCCAGCTGATTAGGCCACCAAGCGGAAGACCAGTCCGGGGAGAGTTTACCAAAGGTCATGACCTCGGTTTTGTCTGAGTTAAGCCTCAGACAATTGGAGGACATCCAGGTTCTGACAGCAAGCATGGCCCTTTGAAAATTAGCTGCCACCGCTGGGCCGTCCTTGTGGATCGCCAGAACCAGTTGGGTGTCGTCTGCGTAAGATGTAAGTCGCAACCCATGGGCCTTTATTACCCTCGCTAAGTCTGCTACATAGATATTAAATAGCGTTGGACTTAGCGAGGAACCCTGTGGGACTCCACAGGGGAGTGCGGAGACAGGAGAATAGAAGTTACCCAACTTCACTGTCTGGGTACGGTTGGCCAGAAAGGATGAAATAAGATCTCTAGCCGTACCGTTTATCCCCAGGGCTGTGACACGGTCGACCAGAATAGCATGGTCGACCGTGTCAAAGGCTGCGGACAAGTCCAGAAGGATCAGGACAGCCGCACCTCCCTGGTCCATAATGGCTCTGATCTCGTCTGAGGCCTTTATTAAAGCGGTCTCAGTTCCATGCCCTTTCCTAAAGCCAAACTGCGTTTCGTCGAGAAGTTGGTAAGTATCGACGAACTCTGAGAGTTGTTTGTTCATCAGAGATTCGCATATTTTGGCAGGAAAGGGGAGACCCGCTATTGGTCTATAGCTGGCCAGAGCTGTGGGGTCCAGGGAGGGTTTCTTCAGAAGAGGTTTGATCACGGCCTTCTTCCAAGGATCTGGATAGCGACCAGTTTGGAATGCGGTGTTACAAATTTTCATGAGTGGATGAGAGATCACCTCACTGAGGTTAGCCATCACTGAGGGAGGACAGGGGTCTAAGGGGGAGCCAGACTTGGTAGTAGAGATGAGTCTGCTGATTTGATCTTGCGTAATGGGAGCAAAGGAAGAGAAGGGATCATGGTCAGTGGCTGGTTCTTCACCACTGCAGACTCTGGATCTTGTCCCTACGTTCCCTGCAAAGGATGAGTATATATCTGCCACCTTAGTAGTGAAAAAGCTGGACAGAGCATTACAAAGAGACTGAGAGGGTTCAACCCCAGGTCCCGTAGAGGGGGTGGACAGAGTAGTGACCACTGAAAACAATTCTCTAGCAGAGTTCCTGGCATTCTCGATTTGAGCCGAGAAAAATGCACTTTTTCGGGCAATGATAGCCTTTTTGTATATTGTCAGGGCGTCTTTGTAGGAATGCTTGGCTATGGGGCAGTAAAGTTTCCTCCAGCGCCTTTCTAAGTTCCTGCAGTGTTGTCGGTGGAGCCTAAGCTCTTCGGTATACCAAGCCGCCGATGGGGATATTCTGTTAGGTCGCATAAGCTTCTCCGGGGCCACCTGATCAGCAGCGTTCCGAATCCAGTCTTGGAAGTCGAAGGCTGATAAAGTGGGATTGGCTATCCCCATAGGAGAGGATAGTGTCAGGATATCTACCATCTGATGGATATCCGCATTTTTCCAAGCACGGGTCCCTAACCTAATTCGTGGCCTGGAAGGGGGAGGGTTAGCGTGCCGGGTATGGTTCCCAAAGATAATGGCCCTGTGATCTGACCACGTAAGAGGAAGAATATCCAGTACAGAGATGTCTGAGTTGTTGGTGAACAGACCATCTAGTATGTGCCCCGCCTGGTGTGTAGTTCCCTTCACCAATTGTTGAAGTCCTAAGGTTAGGAAATCAGCAGTGAGTTGAGTGGTTTCGTGGTTGCCCTGTTCTTCCAGAGGGAAGTTAAAATCTCCTAATATCATGTATTCCAGCGAACTTATGATGTGATCATTAAAATCAGAAAGTGTGGCAAGAAAAGAATTTCGGGGCCCGGGAGGTCGATATAGCAAAATTCCCTTGAGGGCTTGTTTATAATTAATATTAATAGCAAAGGTGGCTGCTTCACAGTTAGTGGACTGTATAGGATCGAGTGTAGTGCGGTACAGATTCTTATAAATAATGGCAAGTCCGCCACCTCTTCCTATATGTCTGTCATGCCTAGCGACACTATAGCCCTCAGGGGTTGCCAGGCAGAAGTCCGGTCCTGAACCAGCATCTCCCCAGGTTTCGGTGGCAAAAAGGAAGTCAAGATCATGGGCGAGGATAAATTCGCTGATCTGTAAGCTGTGACATGGAAGGGAGCGCGTATTAATGAGCGCTGCTCGACAACCATGGGGTTGAGTGATATGCAATTCATGAGAAAGTGTATTGCTAGGGGGGTCTGAGGCTGAGGAGCCAGGCAAACGAGGTTGCGGAAGTTGGTATTGACACCCAGGGCAAGGAATGGGGGTAACGCCCACTGCAGTGGAGAGAGGGCGAATGATACAATGTCGGTGGGAGTGGCCAGGGTTCAACTGTCTTAGTTGCAGGGAAGAATAACGCACTAGAAGGCCAGGGGTTATGGCCCTGGGCCGAGTCCGGGCGCAGACGGGCTTGGCTTAGGCGCGCATCCGGCGCGCCCGCTGCGCCAGCCCGCTGCACCGTCTGGCCATGCTACAGATTATATAGGGTGTGAGGAGGGTGGGAGGCCGGCGCGACTAGAGCGCACCCCCCAGCCACACCAAAGATGGCGCCCACCGCCGCCTACACCGGATCAAAAGACCGGCTGGGCGAGGCAGGGAAATGAGATAATAGCGTGTGGAGGGGTGTCAGTGTTCCTGATCACTATTCCCACTGAAATAAACAATTTAGAGCCCCCAAACAATAAAAATATTTTTCGATCTAAAAGCTCATTTTAGATCGTGTGTGGTTTGATGAAACTACAAGCTTGTGTGATAGGTCTCCTCGGAAGCGTTGACAGAGTTTGGTTTCTTCAACCGAGGACAACATGGGCTGTAAATAGAATACTGCAGGAACACTAAAAGCCCCTGAAATGGATGCAAGTTTTTGTGCCTGGAAGATTTGCTTGGGAGAAATGAGGAAGTAGTAGTGGGGTTAGATTAGGAGAAGATCGCGGGTCAAACATTGGCAGAAGCCAAGGAACATCATGCTTGTAGACATTACTGGGAATAGTACCGTAGTTACTGAACCCATAGGTACTACCCTTCTGATTCAGAAACCCCTTTACATGGCACTGCACCTCTCATAAAGACCAGCATAGATGCAATCACCCACCCATACACACAAGGCATCCTCCAGCGGCTCCCTGACCTGCCTCCGTAGAATCCAAATCTGTGTTTCATGTACAGACCCATTCACACCAACAAAGCCCACTACCTAGTTAAACACGTTCTTACATTTGAAGCATCATTTAGCTGATTATTGAAATCCCGAAATAATCCAAAGACAAGAAGAAAAACCAGCAATATGGAATTTCTCTTCTATTTTCTCTCCAATCCCACTAACCTGGCTAATATTCAACCCAATCTCACCAAACAGAGTTGGGCCTTTTTAATTTTTTTTAGGTCAAAATTGTGTAGTTTTTGCAATGTAACTCAAGATTTGTACATTAATACTTAAACTTTGTAGCAAAGGCCCAGATATTGCTGCTGTTGTAAACATTCATCGAGACATCTGTAGCCTATACCTAATGGAATCTACCTGCTTCCAATGTAGAGTGCTCCATTGCATCGTAGCGATCTTCTCTGGCTCCCCAAAATTGAATAAAATGTCTTCTGTGGCCTTTGGAGCCATATCTGTTTAGGAACCATATATTTTTACAAGAATGGCTCAGTTGTCTACTCTGTAATCTGCTGCTGTCATGTCCATACTAGTGGGTGCTGTAATGTCAAATTATGCGGCATTAGAGATCTAGATGCTGAAGGTGCTGTTTTGTGGATGTTCATTTTGGAAGGGCAGTGGAAGTATTTGGGATGTTCTTGTTGGAAGAGCACCATTGAGGCAATAGATGGAGAATGGTGATTGATGCAGTGTCCGGGTTGTAGAAGTTCGAAAGGGGCGTTGGCTAATTTTCAGGCTGTGCTTGCTCAAAGAGCACTTGGTGTGTTATTCCGGCTGTGTAGATGCCCGGGTGAACTGCTGTGTGTAGCGTCTGTAAGGTCAGTTAGTGCATGATTCACAATGGATGTCTTATTCAGAAGGTAGTTGGTAAAAGACGGTTTGTACTGTATTTGGTATTTTGGTGCTTAAGGGAAGTTGAGTCAGGTCTCCTTCAGTACATGTTGGAAGGGAAGTGAGTGCAGTGTTCAGGATGTAGATGGTGAAGGCAGAGTAGGTTGGTCATTGGAGTATTCCGGCTCTGTGTTCTAGATGAACCTTTGGTACAGTGTTGGGGTAGTTGATGCATCTATGTGGTATTTGTATAGTGAGAGTTTTGCGAAAGGGAGTCGAGTGCTGGCTGTACAGGGGCAAAGGCAAGGATACAGTCTAAATCTGTTAGGAGCGGTAGGTGGTTTGTGGCCTGTTAGTAGATTGTGAAAGAGTGGTTGTACAGGATTCTTCAGAAAGGGAGGTTGGTGTCGTTTTAGGAGCCTTGACTCTGGCAATGCAGTTAGTATTGTATCATTCTACATGCTCTCGATTTGCAAACAGCGATTGTTAAGTTTGTTGTGGGTGTGGGAATCAACGTTTCTGAGTAAAGACTGCCAGTGCTGCGCTTGTACACACCCTCCATCTATTATTGAACATGATCACACGGGTAATATTTTCATGTACACATAATGGATGGGTGTTTTTTGTAATAATAATACTTTATTCGAGTTCAAGATTCATGAAATCATAAAAGTAACATGTTCATACATAGACAAAAGTAAACCACGGTAAAAATATTGTTAAGCAGAACATAGATAAATTACCTAAAAATTGATTAAACATTTCCTTTTTCTTAAAATACTTTTTAAAAAGCCCAGCATTATTGACACACAGTATTCATCCTGTAAAGATACTAAGAACAATAAAGCGGGCCGGCAGTGTCTCCATGAACCATGTTTTTTTAAAAATGGCTTAATCCATCTAGATCTTTCCATCGAATAAAATTTACAGAAACAGATTACATGCAAAGTTGATTGGGTAGACAAATTGTCACACGGGCAATTACATAGTTTTCTTGCCCAATCATTAACTGCGGGGAAGGATACTAAACGAAAGAAGACTTCGAACCTTAGCCTAGTGAGCAAAAAACGGTCAAAGCCCACCTGACACCATGTTAGATATGGCTGAATATCATAAGAAACCAGTATACGTTGGTGTTGCAATACATGGTTCTTATTAAATTCAACGCCTAGTCTAAGTGATTCAACGTGAGACCAACATAGCTCCTTCAAATCCTTTCTTGTTAAACCGCACATGGACTCTGGTTGAAAGTAAAACTCGGGTCTACCAAGATCCCTTGTGAATTGACAAATATACTTCAACCAGGGTATCCTAAGTGCCCTATCCAATCCCATGCAATCTTTGAGGATATCTCTATTTAACGTTAGGGCTGGAGAAGTCCATACCCTGTACCAAAGCAGGACTGGTTGTATGCTAATCAGATCACTCACATAACGCATACCTAACTCTGCATGGCAGTTAAAAACAGGGGAGCTAGCAGGGGTTGCCAGGATGAATCTTAAGAATGCATTCTCTACCCTTTGTATTGAGGAAAAATTGTTATTGATCCCCCAAATACCTGCCCCATATATGGCTATACTGATGCACTTAGCTTGGTAGATTTTTAACAGTATTGCAGGTGGTCTCTTCCCCAACTTTTTTGAGAAAATCATAAGTGCAGCGGTGGCTTTCTTGAAAGACAATGTCCTATTTCTGATGGCTGGCCCCCAGGACCCCTTTTCCTCGAGGACTATTCCCAGGTAAGAAAATATTTTAGATGGGGCAAGTTCCTCCTTCCCCGCAAACAAGCGGCACACTCTTTTCTTACAACTACCACAGGACATTACAAATGATTTGGAAACATTGAGTTTTAACCCCCTGTTATCCATAAAATTTATATAAGTGTCCAGAGCAGTTTGGAGACCTCTTTGCGTCCGGGACATAATCACTGCATCGTCAGCGTATAGGAGGGACGCGATTTGGTGCTGATTGGCCTGAGGGGAATCGCGTACTGCAGCAACCAAAACATTTTCTAGGTCGTTAGTATACAGGTTAAACAGCAGTGGGGCGAGTACGCACCCTTGTCTCACGCCCCTTTTTACATAAAAAGGCTTAGTGCATTCACGATTTAGACCATATCTAACCTTCGCCCTAGCGCCGGCGTACAACTGTCTTAGAAAGGAAATAAGTACTTCGTCGACCTTCATGTCGCTCAAGATCTGCCACAATCGGTTATGAATGACACAATCGAAGGCCGCACTTAGGTCAACGAACACGACAAAGAGTTTACCCTCTTTGGCCTGGGTATATTTGCCAATTAGTGACGTAAAGTTAAGAACCTGTTCTACAGTACCGCAGCCCTTGCGAAAGCCGTATTGAACCGGCGAAAGGATGTTGGACTCGTCGGCCCATAGTTGTAAACGATTCAGGATAACTCGACCAGTGACTTTCAAAAAGGAATCCAGAAGGGATATGGGACGATAACAAGAGGGTTTATCCCGGTCCCCTTTTTTAAATATTGGTATAATTATCGAATCTGCCCAGGTATCGATAAAGCCCCGCGCACAGCTAGCCTCTAGAACACGCTTAAGTAGAGGCGACCAGAGCCCCGGCTGAATTTTAAATAGATCAATTGGGACGCCATCTGTGCCTGGCGCTTTATTGCCTTTGCTCTGGGTGATTGCGACAAGGATTTCATCGACGGTAGCATCTAAGTTAATCAGAACGAAATCGTCCGCCATTTGGCCCTGGGTAATTGGCTTCTTAACTACCAGTTTATCTTTCCCTCCCGGATTATACACCTCAGCAAAAAAGTCAACCCACGAATCTTCAGTGATGGCCACATCCATTCTATCGATTTCCCCTGTAGTAAGGAAAGGAGCCCTGACCGCCAGCCAGAAGGCAGAGCAATCCTTTTCCAAGGACGCGTTATATAAACATTCCCACGAGTCGTTCTTGAGCGCGCATTTCCGAGCCTTCCGGGCCTGGTTATACACACGTCTAAGGTGAATAATTTTAGTTTGATTCCTTGGAGTTTTCCCTAAGGCTATCTTTAAAGCAGTATGGGCCTTAGTGCACGCTGAATCAAACCACCCTTTTCTAGCTACTTTCCCCACTTTAGGGGGACGATGTAGGGACGATGTAGGACATCTTTAATAATCTTTGTAATTATAGCAAAAGATTCCAAAATATCTGAATGAGATACTTCATCCTGAAGGCACACATTAATGGAAGTTAATGCTTGTTTAATAATGTTCCTATTCATCACCACTTGATTACACTGTGACCATCTAAGGGAAAACCCATTCGTTCTATTTAGAGTGCAGTCAGTAGTCCAGGCCAGTTTCTCCACTGGAGAACGGACTGATTTACAGGGGAGCTGTATGCTAAAGCTCAATGGGAGATGGTCGCTCACCCCGAGAGTATGTGTGGCGAAATCGGTTATCCAGCTGGAGTGGGAGTTGGTAACGGTAACAAAGTCGATCAACGTACTAAACCCTCTCCCCACATACGTCGAGCTAAACTCCACCGGAGGTCTACAGAGCAAGTTAACAAAACCAAGATCAAATGATGCCATCATTTCATTAAATGAATCACCCCCGCTATTATGATCAAAATGTGGTTGATATTCTGATTTATATTTTTCCTGGTCACCGCAGCCACTCAAAAAATGGTTACAGAGGTGGTGGTTAAAATCACCTCCCCAAATAATAATGGAATCCCGTGGGGATGAAACCAGCAAAGCTCCTAAATCCTTAATGAGAGTATTTATCATACCATTAACTAGACCTTTCTCAATACTATTATACAAGTTAACGATGAGCATCTCCACCTTGGGAGTCACCCGGATTAAAATAATCTGATAGTAATTGCATTGGCCCACCACTTTTACTGACAAGGTCTCCATCAGGTTAGATAAATAGATAATCAGGCCCCCTTTATTTCTCCCAGAAGTAGAGGGACTAGCAGGTTGATAAAAGGTTCTGTAGCCGGTGATATAGATGGCTTCCAGGGACCAGGTCTCTTGCAGACATAATATGTCTATGTCCTTAATATAATCAATCCATATAGGATTATCGATCTTGGAACGGAGACCAGCTACATTCCAGAAGGCAATCCTAGTTCCTTTATTTTTAACTGCCTCTAGTTGGTCCAATGGTGGGGTTACCTTCTGCACGTCACTTACACAGGGTATCGCAGTTGGTACACACAAATCAGTCGTGGCAGAAGTAACAGCAACCTCCGTAGTTGGGCGTCAGTCCACTCCTTCAAGTCCGCTCAAAACGCGATTGACCCCTACGAAACTACGGTGGCAACTGTCGTTCCCACGCCACATCTGATTAGGAAACGTTTTCCTAGGATATTCCCAACCTAAATTAAGTGGGGTGCGGTAGCTCTTCCTACCCCCATGCTCAGAGATCATACTGGAGTTTGGTCTATTCAGCTCCCTGTAAAAATAATCAAGTGAGAGGATCTGGATACCCTTCGATTGTGGCTTTGCATTAAATAACGATTCGTCAATGATTCGTCTAACCAAAAAGGAATTGTTAAAATTAAGTATAATGCAGTCTCCTGCTTTGGTCTTCTTAGATCTGCCAATCCAGGCCACTCTACGTACCATTATTAAATCATTCCAAATGTTGTTACCCGCCATGGTGTTCTTTGTAAACCAGTGAAGCACCTTATTTTTTAATTGACCAAAGTCCTCACTAACGCCCTTATTCAATGCAGGGACATTTGCGAGCACTACTACTAAAGGTGAGCACACTGGTGGAAGGTTAATAACTGGTAAAGGAACCCGTTCAGCCTGATCCTCCCGCTCTTTCTCCCTCAAACATTTATCACTAGTTTCTAAGGAAGTGGTAATAAGTGAGGTGGATTCGGCAGTATTAACACTTTTAGTTAGCGGGGGCATCAAAGGTAAAGTAGTGGAACATTTATCGCCAGAAATAGTTGTAGCTGCCTGGGTGTTTAGACCTTGAGGGGCTGAGTTATTGCTAGATGTTGTTTCAGTACAGGTGATCGACTTGGGCGGTGTTATGTTTTCAAGCCTACGCGTATTGATATTGACAAGCTCACCCAAGGCGTCTAACTTACCATTAATGTTTTTCAATCTCTCGATTATTGGGAGGGTAAAGGAACGCAGAAGATGGGTTATGTTAGAAAGTGATACTACTGTGTCCTCGACCCTTCCGCTAAATATAGCTCTATTATTTAAAGCAGGAGACAACAGAACAGGGTCTATCAGTACTTGAGAGTTCTTCTTGGGTTTTTTAGTAGCATTCTTAGGGCAAGTTACACTATGTGTACCAGTCAGCTTTATGATTTTGGATTTCCTGCCTGTTTGACTGCTCCCACCCCTTTTCCTTTTCCCTTTCCTATCCAGACTAGGAGGAGCCGCTACTATTTTGGTTTCAGGGGCTACATGATCTTCTGGCTGTAAGCTTTTCCTGGGCTCAATCGGATAGAAACCCTCGGATGAATCAAGACTGCTAAAGGAGTTATTACTCTTAGACACAGAATCCTCGACAAAAGGGTAGTCAGAGTACGCTGAAATGCGTGGGCATAAGGAAGACGAATCTGCCCTTGCTGGTGACACCACACAACTTAAATCTCCTAGAGAGGAGCGTCTGGCGCTCAAAAGTTCCATAGACAAACGTTTTTCAGTCCGGGCAATCTCCCTACCTACAACATCAGCTGCTCTCAGGAAAAAGTCATCAAGTGTGCCGGTGGGTCTTCCACCTGCTGCGGCCGGTGTAAGGCAGCGTTTCCCCTCTTTATCCGTAGCAAGTGACATGATAACGTACGAAAGCAGAAAAGTCAAGGAGTTCTTACCAAGGGGAAGCAGGCCTCAGGGACGTGGCCCAGCCCAGCCTCTATCGGCCTCGGACGGCCACAGACGGTCCCGCCCTTGTCCCGGGCTTCTCCCGGCGCCGCCCGCGCGCGTCCCGCGACGCGGAGGGAGGGTCGCGCTTATCAACGCCTCCTGGCGTGACGGCGGGCGGAAGTGACCCGCTAGCGCTTAGGAGGCTAGGAAATGTAGTCCCGGGGTCCCGCAATGCCGTGAATTGCAGACGGCAGCAGCAAGGCTGACAGCGTGGGTGTGGAAAAACGCTGCCAGCAGGTCCCAGGTAGGTGCTTACTCCGCCGCCTCTCAACTGCTCACTGAGTCCCCCCCTGTAGACTATTGCATCCATCCTGAAGGGAAAACCACAGAGCCTTGTTGATTTCTGACAGTCTCACTGAAGATCGAATCCAAGGCTGATGTTGATGTCGGAGGTGTGGGGGCTATGGCTGTTGAAGCTGGGGTTCGGTGATTGTCCTGCAGTGTGTGCACGTCTACAGACCAGTTATTATTATTATTATTATTATTTATTTTTATAAAGCGCATAGTCACCCGGAGGTATCCCAGCGCTAGAGAACCCTAAAACAGTAAAAACCTGAGAGCCGAGGCTGAATTTAACGGGGAGGGCGTAGGAACTAGGGAAACAGATGTGTCTTTAACAACTTCCTGAAACGCAGATATTGAGGTTCAAGACGTAGTTCACGAGGAAGAGAGTTCCAGAGACGGGCCGCTTGTACCGAGAAGCGTCTTCCTCCTAAACGGACTTTCCTAAATCTAGGGGTGCTGATGAAATTTTCTGCGTTGGAACGGAGGGATCTAGTGGCTATGTAAGGGGTGATAAAATTGCAGAGGACTGGGGGGCCTTGGTTGTGCAAAGTTTTATGCACAAGACACAGGGCTTTAAATTTGATTCTCTCCCTTATGGGGAGCCAATGAAGGAGTTTGAGAGCGGGTTTGGCCGATGATCTGGCCGGGGTGTTGGTTATAATCCGGGCAGCCGTGTTCTGGATTCTCTGCAGTTTATTCAGAGTTGCTTCTGGTGCGCCCAAATAAATCGCGTTACTATAGTCTAGTCTTGATATTATAAGACCTTGGACTAGTAATTTTTGCGATTTAGGAGGAAGAAGGGGCAGGACTTTCCTCAAGGACTTTAGAAGACCAAAGCAGGTCCCTACGACCTTCTTTGCTTGCGGGGCAAATGAGAGTTCAGAATCTATCCATACACCCAGACTTTTCACCTCAGTCTTTGGGTCTGGGGGAGTACCTAGACAGGTTTGCCACATGTCCCGGGGGAGTGAGGTTCCTTTTGGGCCAAGTAAGAGGACCTCAGTTTTTGTCCCGTTTAGTTTTAGGGCTGATCTATTCATCCAATAATGGACCTGCGTGAGGCAGTTGAAGAGATCAGCTTTCTGTTGTTTGGGGTGGGACAGAGACACCACTAATTGTGTGTCGTCGGCATAGCTGACGACACTCACTCCGAAAGGGGTGATAACCTCCTCCAATGTGGACATATAGATATTAAATAATGTGGGGCTCAGGGAGGAGCCCTGAGGCACACCACATTGGAGGGGCATTTCGGAGGATCGGGCGTTCTTCTCCCAGATCTGATATGATCGTTGTGTCAGGAAGGATGAAAGCCAGGATAAGGCTGTACCTTCTACTCCAACTCTTGCCAGTCGTTCGATAAGGAGTTGGTGGTCAACGGTATCGAACGCTGCGCTAAGGTCGAGGAGGATCACTGCCACTGATCCTCCCCCGTCCAATAGCGTTCTAGCTTCCTCTACCGCCGCCAGGAGGGCGATGTCCGTGCCCTGTCCTGGTCGGAAGCCTGTCTGGGAGTTTTTAAGTTTGTTATTGGCCTCTAGGAACTGCGAGAGTTTCCTGTTGACAAGTTTTTCCGCGATCTTACTGACTCCTGGGAGTAAGGAAATGGGCCTGTAGTTCGCCAGGTTCTCAGGATCAAGAGCAGGTTTCTTCAGTAAGGCTTTTACCACAGCCTTCTTCCAGCTCGGGGGTACAACTCCCTGTTGGAGTGAGGTATTAATCAGATGAGTGAGGGAGGGAGCGATAGAAGGGGCTACCTCCTTAAGGATCCGAAGAGGAGCAGGATCTCTGGGGGAACCGCTCTTCATGGAGTTGAGCGTCGTCCGTACTTCGTCTATTGTAACCTGGCCCCACGTGGACAGACCAGTAGAGGATGTCGAACATGGGAGAGCAATTTCTCCCCTCGGGCTCGAGGGAGGAATTGAGTCCAGGATTAGACGGATTTTGTCCTGGAAGAAGTTGGCCAATTGTTGGCATTTCTCCTGGTCGGCTTTGGGGTCGGAAGGCGGTCCTCGTCCTTGTTCTGGAGGTTTTGAGAGCTCTTTAAGGATAGCGTATGCTTCCTTCCCGGAGCATCCCGCCTTCTCTATCCTCTCCTGAAAAAACACGCTTTTGGTTTTGCGAATAGCGGTTTTGTAAGTTAGAAGAGAAGTAGAGTAGATATTTTTATTGATTCCTGATTTATTGCGTCTCCATGAGCGTTCGGTTTTTTTACACTCTTGGCGTAGGGCTTTAAGCTCTGGCGTGTACCATGAAGCGGGGGATATCCTTTTAGGCTGTTTAAAGGTGGTGATTTTTGGAAGTGTAGCGTCAAGAGACGACGTAATCCAATCACTGAATTGTTTGTCGGCCGTATTAGAGTCAGAGGAGAGCTTGGGAATGGAGTCTGCAAGAGAAAGGGCCCATTTCTCAGGTGATAGTTTGTGCCATTGGCGGTCGGTAACCTGGGTTTTAGGGGTTAGGTGAATAGGTATGGGAGTTTCCCAGGAAAAAGGGACCAGGAAATGGTCTGTCCATGGAAGGGTCATAGGTGGGTTGGTGGTCACCGTTGCTATATTGGTGAAGATGGGATCCAATAGGTGGCCCTTCTCATGGGTGGGCTCGTTGTTCACTAGACGTACCTTTAGAGATGTTAGGTCATGTCTAATGTCCGAGGCTACTCGATCCATCGGGTCTAGGAAGTGGAGATTCAGATCACCTAATAAAAAGAAGTTGGAGGTGGATGAAGCTAATTGGGAAATAGATTCAAATATGGAATTGCTGAAGTTGCCTGGCGCCCCAGGGGGACGATAGGTCAGAAGCCCAGCCAGGGTGAGGGCTGGAGAGATTTGGATGGAGAACTGGCCGCACTCACAGTCCTCAATGTCAGCGTTAGTCATCCTACAGATGAATTGTTCCCTGTGAATTATGGCTACCCCACCTCCTCTCCCTTTAGGTCTATTTAAAGCTTGACAGAGGTAACCTATAGGGAGGGCTGTGACAACGTCCGGGTCGGTGTAGTCAGAAAGCCATGTTTCGGTTAAAAACAACAGGTCAAGATCCTGATTCTGAATTAAGAGATTTACTTCGGTGGCGTGTTTAGGGAGGGAACGGCAGTTGAGGAGTCCTGATTTCAGGGCAGGTATGGCAGATTTAGGGGGGGGAATCGGATTGCAGAGTGGGCAGGTCGAGAAGGCCTTCTCTGGACTGAACGTGTGGTAGCAGGCCAGGATGATTTTAGGACGTAGGGCGTATAATGTATCAGCCGTATACATCACTCGATCCTGAGGGTCACCTGGCAGAGTAACGGGGCCAAGGGCCGTCCGGGTCCGGACGGGCCCAGACGGGCTTGCCTTTGGCGCGCCTTCGGCGCGCTGACGGCGCGCCCGCTGCGCCCGTCCGCTGCGCGTCCGGTGATTACACATTTTTATGGGGCTGAGGAGGGGCGGGTGGGCGTGGCCTCAGGTAGGCGTGTCCTTGCTTCCTCGCCGTGAATGGCGGCGGGAAAGTGCTTTCCTGGGTATGATCGTTGCAGCGAAGGAGTCGCTGTTTAAGCGTGACTCTAGCCCGCTCTGACTGCTTGCCGGGTGAGTGCGCTTTTTAAAATGCAATTTTTTTAGCGTGGTGACATAGAAATACACAACAGTGACAGTTTTAAAATATCGGCGGTCTCCCGGCTTCCGCCTCAGGAGTGTTCAGCACGTCAGCAAGTTAATATGAAAAGGCTTAAGCTCTTTTGTCGACCTTGATGCTAGCTGAAAGAACAGAATCAAACTGTGGAACCATCAGTGTTTAGGTGCTGCACACCATTGAAACCTTTAAGGCGTGGCATTGTTATTTCAGAAAACTGAACAGGGGGAAGGAAGAAGGCAGTAATGACATTTGCTATTACGTGAGAAACAAATATTTTGGCAGCAGGTCTTTTTGTTTTCACTCTGTGTGGACTCTTGTGATGGTTGTGTTGTGTGTAAGGGGAAGGCTGGAGTAAGGTTACTGCTGAAGATCAAACTTTGCTCGCCTAGCCTTGTAGCAGATGAGAATACTAGTATCTGCATTATACTCCTCCCCTATAGGGTTTGTGGTCTTCTCGGTCTGTAGAAAACCCAAAGACTCTAAAGCACCTAGAGGCGATTGAGTTTGTCTTGAGCATATGGTTCAGATAAAAGTATTCACACACTTGTGTTTGCGAGTGATGGCCAGGGAATATAATCTTTGCACCCAGGACCAATGGAAAGGCCTGAATGAAAGACACATGTAATCTTACTATAATTGATACATTGTTACGGTCTGTCTGACACCTTTACTTCCATTAATGTGGACTGTATCATAGCCATAATAAGAAGCTGAGACCAGATTACTTCTGGAAACGAATGAGATCTCCAGAATTTTCCTCGTACAAGAAGATTCTTCTCGAGGTTTTGGCAGGGCTATAAATACGTCTGGGACTGGTTGCATTGCTTCTACAGATGTGCTGGAAACATCTGGTTTATTCTGTTGATTAAAGTGCATCCAGCCTGCATTATTATTTGTTACTAAAAACCTATTCCTTGAGTAAGCCTCGACTGTTGGACCCGGCTCCACTGGGAGTGTGAGGTCTACATAGTAATAACATTGTTATTGAGTGTGTGTAGAGTGGTAACTGGGGCCAGAGCACTGTGATGACACACAATAGCTCGTACCACAGATACTGCCACTTTTAACCACTGGGACTATCTGGCCTGCGTAGGCTGCCAGTGATCTCCAGCATCTCGCCAGCAATGCGGGGAGCTCATAAATGTAAATACTTTTTTTACCTTTTCTAGTGGTGTAAATGTCCTGCAGCAGTGTCAAGTATAAGACAGACCGAAACTTTGAACATTTAAATGCATCAAATAAACTTAAAGAAAAGGCGGATAAAGGAGCTCAAGGATCTGAAGTCTGGGTCAGGTTTAAAAATAGAAAAAATGTCAAGTCAGAACACAGTTCGATAAGAGGAAGCTTTGCAGAATCAAAGGAAACCCTAAAGTACCCAAATATTTAAGGCGTATTTTAGCCAAATTGTCCGCTGTACTCGCCAGAGCAACCTCTGGTAGATCCATACAAGAGCCAAGATGCTCAGAGGCGACTGCCCCTGTAGAAAAATTTGCAGCCATGCCAGTATTCCAAATATGACCTATTTTACCATGATTAAAAATGAATGCTTCACACGTCTGCGTTGCAGCCCCGCAAAACAGTACCATGCTCATCCTTAGGAACATCTTATAGGCTGGTCAGGGCAGGTTACCGCAGGTATATGATGTTCTCCAGTGAGAGTGGGCGCAAGAGCTGGCGCAGAAAGAATAACACCAAGGCCTTGGGTACAGTGGGTAGCTGATCTTTTGCGCTAAATATTGATGGCTACAGTTGGTGTGCTGGCTGAAGCAGGTCTGGTGCAGGTGCAAGGTCCTAAGCTTGCAAAGAAAGGATAGTGCTTCCTGTTATTGGCTTCTTCCTTTCGGCGAGGTGAGATGGCAGGTTATGCTATGACATTGTGTGTTGTTCCAGTTGGTTCTTCTGCCGGGAGGTACAGGGAAGATGGCTAGGGGAGTCCCAGAGTGCTGTCTGTCACAGTGAAGGGGCGCTGGCACAGCTGCACTTTTGTGTCCTTGTCCTCAAGGGTGCTACACATCAGTCCACTGACAGTGACTTAGCTGTGTGTTGTCTCAGCACTGGAAAGCATGGTATTGGGGCACAACTGTATCTGCTGCCTACAGAACTAGCAAGGATACTGTCGACTATTCCTAGTTCGGTGCTCTTATTAAATCAAAGCAATGACAAGCTGGCAGAGCTCCTTTTCTTTAATTACTGTTGCAGGGTGTGTCGTAACTTCGCTTTGAGGCGTATTGGCAAAGCTCAGTATAGATTCCAATACTGGGAAAGCAGCGGGCGTTTTGGGTACACTATCGGCGCTGCATGGGCGTCTCCGCACTGAGGCTGCTGGCCATGGTTGAGTTGAATGTATTGAAGGCTGGGTTTTGTGGCCACAAGTGTATGTATGCCACATAAAGCTGCCCATGTTTTAGTTGGAGTGTACTATACCGATACCATCGAGCAATAGGTTTCAGAGATGGTGCTCCTTGTCTTTCAGAGATTATGCTATCACGAGGGGGATGTCTTCCAAATGAACCATCGCGCTGCGGGTGTCTACATGGGAAGGACACACACAGCATTGGATAAAAAGTAGTGGATTGCAGCATCCAACATTTCTTTGAATACGCAATCATGCACGCAAGGGCATCGTCATCAAGGATATGGCTGGTTGTCTACTCACTAACAACCTCCAGACTCTCATACGAGCACAGCCTCGTCTCAGTACTTTCAGAGAACCCTGCCCCACCATCCTCGCGCATCAAGTAGTCTAGCACGCCTTCGAGGCCAGCAGGCAGCCATCAGACCTCCTGTGCACAGTGAGGCTTCGGTAGTAGCCCTCCGACACTGTGCACCTCAGTCGAGGGTCCGCCTCGCATCGAGGGTGAACGCAGTGCTTCGTACTGTACGTGCCTTTGTAACCATGCAAGGTCAAACAGATGTCTGAAACCGAAAACACGCTGCTTGCGCCAGAGCCTCCCATTATGATGACCAATAATTACATTTTGTGTTGTTGTTTTCTTCCATCATTACTATGCTGTGTTTTCGTGGCTTTTCCGGGCAGTGTGTGGGCTTGCTGTAAATAACCCTGTTTGCTGAGTCACTTGCATGTGGGCTGGCTGGGAAACCAGGTGACGGAGCTGGCATTTCAGACTCGATTTTGCCACCTAGAAATCGAAAGAAGCCCTCATTATCAAGAGTTTATTGCAGAAAGACGGGTTAGTGATCAGAAGGATTCCCAGCTCCTGGTAGCCTGCTCTGGAATATTCTCTCCCACTGCACCCGGCTTCCGTTATTTGACACTATTAGTGTAAGGGACAGAATTTGCGGGGTTCGGTGTAGGCCACAATGCTGACTCCACTGGAGTGGGAGATTGCTGCAGCATTTGTGGCACCCTTGTGTGTCTCAGTATGTGTTTGCTGGGTCTCACTTTTATCCACCAGCCTCACCATTGTTCACATGAGCTCTCTGTAGGGGGACCAGATTTTGAGAAGCAAAAACCCCGACTGCCCAAATATAAAGGTAGGGATAAAGCCATTAGTCTTATTTCCATATCTGGCCTGTCCCTTTTTGTGAGTAGATGTGTGTATGTATATGCGTGTGTGTGTGTATGTGTGTGTGTGTATATATGTATGTATGTAATGTATATAATGCTATTGCAGGACCTTCGCCCCCCCTGCTCTCCTCCCTAGTCAGTCTCTCCTCTGCTAGTAGCATGCAGTGGACCTTCTCGTGTGCCTCGAAAACAATACTTTAATTATTTGAGACTATAGAGGCCCCGTGCAAGGAAAGGAGAGCATACTTTTCTATTCTGCGTTGCGGAATGAGCCGACCATTGTTCTAAAAACCGAGATATGCATTTAAAACTAAGATAAGTGTTGGGACACTGGGGCAGTCGTCAGAAAACTGGGGCCATTCGGGGAAATCCAGGACGTCTGGTCACCCTAGCTCTCCGCTGGCCCTTGTGAAGCAATTGCTTGTATACAGACCACCACTGAAACGCGCGTCAGCGCTTTCCCTTCTGATTAATTTACTGTATTGTAATTTGGTGTGTGTGTGTGTATGTATTTGTTGTTGTGGTTTACTGTCAAGTTGTTCTGAATAAAATTGTTTTGTTGTCTGTCATGTGTTTTTAATTGATTGTCATATTATGTCTGTTGTTCGTTTCTCATGTTAGCAGGGCTCTATTCCAATTGATGTGTCAAAATATATATTGATGTGTATTTTTGCTATGTACATATGTGGCATAGAAAATTAATTCATAAAAATGGCTCATAAAAATATGTACTTTTGATAATAAAATTTGAAAATCATATGTTTTTGGGACAACTATATGTTTATTTTGGATGTATTACCTAATATTTAATTATTGATTAGGGAGAAGTTATTGTTGTTTCAATTCTCCTTCTTCTCCCTGCTCTCTTCTCCCTATAGTTTGACTTTCAGCGACCCTCTTTTGTTTCTTAAGAACATTCAGAGACACCAGAAGCTTGGAAAAACAAAACACCCCAGCCATAAATGTTCTAAAGCGTGGCTCTCCAGGTCATTTTATTGAGTCTGTTTACCAGGCGGAATAGTAAACAATTTAAATTAGGCTCGTTTCTCCTACTTGAATATAAAACGTCATTCCTTTGGGCGGGTAACCTCCCTTGTGCTGTACCAGCGCCGGTTTTCATGAAATCAAGAACTCTGCTGTAGAGCGGAGCCCACTACAACTGACAACGTGAGGTGTAAGCATGTGTCACTGCTGTTATTAGAAACCTACACCTGCAGGATGCGCTCAAGAAAAAAGGTTCTTTGACTAGTGTGTTCTGACGCCATATAGTGCTCCTGATGACAGTGTTTGACTGTCCAGTTGAATGCAGGTATTTGTAGTATTTATAATAAAAATGTGTATGGAAAAAAGTTTTTTAAGTATATCCAACTCAACAGTCACTGCCCTAATTTAGCAATGTCTTTGACCCAGTTTAGGGCCTGTTCGGTAGAATTATATTGCTTTTTCATTGAGCTCTTGCCAGATACTGAGACAAGGGCCAAACTTCTCTCCAGATTGAAGTCAAATACTTGTCAGCTGTCCACGTAGTTTCACAGCTACTGCTGCGATATGGTCTATTTCGCAGTAGTAGCTGTGAAACTGCATGGCTTTTTCCTTCTTTCTTTTAAATAATTTACATTTATTTTGTTGAAATTTTTGGTCAAACAACTATGTTGTTGTAAATTAACAGTTACTTTCTATCTTAATTTCAGTACATTTTTCAGCTGCAAAGATAGCTTAATTGCCTTCTTCTTTACCTTTCAAAGCCTGGCTTAAATCCTTTCCCTTAATTTTTCTTCTTGGCAGTTTTACTGGTGCCACGTCTTTAAGCAGTGATGGCAGGTGCGCAGACACCATTGTGGTTCATTCTTTGAAGACATCCAAGGGATATGTGACACAAGGTCGAATTCGGGGAGATTTGTGCACTAGACCAGCCTCCACAGCAGCTCCCAAACCCTGTGGGAGTGTGGCTGGGCCATGCACCACAGCCAGGTCTGTTGTGACCCAGCATTGTCAGGCCTCTAAGGCATGGGTAAAGGCAGGAGGATCGACGTGCTCAGCCACAGCTGTACTGTGTCCTCTTGTGGTTCCTCCGAGTGTCAGCAGCTGATTGAGCCCTGCACCAAACAGTTTTTTTTTCTCCCATAAAAAAAATTCTGGGGCGGACAGTATAGGGTATTGTGGACTAGGACCGTAGAATTTATTTTAAAGCTATCTTTGGGAACGAGTGTAATGTCCATAGGGGAGCTGCTTGAGGCAGGATAGTGTTGGTCCGATCCCGGTCCACGAGTCACAGAGATCCTAGCCGTGCTTGGTCGGTTGATGGCCCAAGGGCCATGAGGGTTGCCACTAAGATGTACCGGACACCCCAGGGTCGGAACAGTGACCTGGAGTTTGGTCCCCTGAGGATTGCTTGAGGTTGCTGGGGGGACTCCCTGGGGGGGGGGGGGGGGGAGGCACATTGTGGACTGGGACTGGGGCTGGCTTGTGGGCCCCCTTTTGCATAGGCTGGTGGTCACCTTTGACTGGAAGCCGTGAGCCAGAGCTGAGGTTACAGACTTGGGCACGGACACAACGGTGGGGATGGGGCCCCTCCCCTCCTCACCCACCCCTCGAGGTTTGTGTTTGGAAGCATCAAACTCGAACGGCTGGACAGGGGTACTGTTGTGCTGGATGGCGCTTGACCTATCCACTCCAGAGCAGGACCCGCTCCCCCTGCTTGGATGGTGGCGACAGAGGGAGTGAGCACCCAGGGCCTTTTGGTGGCGGCTCCCGGAGTGCTTCACCATGGTCCACCCTAAGGTTGTTAACACTGCAGGGGACGGGGATGTACGCCTGGAGGCTGAGGGAGGCGACCAACCGATCCCACTGGTAGACAGCTGCCTTGAGGCACGCACTCTCACCATTCTGGCAGCAATAAAGGAGGCCAAGGTGGCTTTAGAAAACAAAATTGACCCGGTATCGCAGGAGGTGCATTTACTTTGGGCTGATCACAATAAACTGGCGGACAGGTAGCAGAAACCAAGAGCACTGTAGCCCATTTCTGCCTGACAGTTACTGAGAACAGCTCCTGCTTGAGGGCCCTGGAGAGAGGTGGCCTCATTAGTGGACAAACCGAATGGCTGTGAGGGCAGATCCCACTGTAACAATATTCGAGTGGTAGAGATCCTGGACAGGTTGGAGGCCCCAGTGCTGAATCTAGAGGAATGTCTCTCATTGGAGGTATTGCGGAGGTAAACCTCAAACTGGTTCACAGTGGAGAGAACCCTTAAGGGTTCCTTTAGGGTCCTCTCCTCCTATTCCCCTGCCCCCCCATACAATGGTGGACCAGCTGCTGAACTTTCGGGATCAGGACGTCATACTGCAGAGGGCAAGAGCACATGGAGTTTGGGCAGCGCACTGGGGCACATCTTCCCTGACTTAACGAGGGTAGTCCAGTGTCAGTGGGAATCCTTTTGGGTGGTCAAGCAACACCCCTGCAAGTTGGCTATCTGGTATGCTCTCCTATAACCGGCGCAGTTTCGGGTCATGGATCAAGGAAACTCGATACTTCATGGCGTCGAATGTCTTAAGGGACTTGTTGAAAAGGAGGGGGGTACCAGCCTCCAGTGGAGGTGGAGCGATTTCAGGTCATGCGGTGGTAGAAACGAAAGCAACAACGAAGGGCAATGCAGAGTAGGTCGCCAACCACCCTATCAAAAGAGCGAGCGTAGACTGACAGAGCGAGAATGGTGGCGGATGTCCATCGTCAAACCTCCCTAGATACTGTCAACCGGTGGAAGGCCCTAAAGACTGACCTGGGGGATTAGTCGGAGGAGACTCTGGTTTACGATGCAGATAGTAATCAGGCCCCCCCCCACGGGTCACCCCAGTGACTTCGGCACAAATAGTGTGATGGTGTTGGATGGGGGGGTGGGAGACTGAGGGGTCCGTAGGCACAGGAGAGACTCAGAACCCGCTCATGGAGACAGTATGGAGTGGGTTGGAGAAAGAGGACCAGTTAGACTGGGTATCTTGCGGGCCAACTCAATAACTGCATAGCAATGGGGGTCTGAGTATTGTAGGTAATGTGACTGCTTTTTGTGTGTTTTGGGAAAGGGACATATTTTGCATTGCGGTGGCGGACGCTTTTAAGACTGCAGCATGGTAAGCTGGGGTTGGGGTGGGGTTTGTTTGTGGATGCAGCCTGGGTGAGTACTGGGGCCCAGATTTGGGAGCCTCTCCTCCTGAGAGACCAGCTCCTCACTTGAGATACATGGATAAACCATGCAGTGAAGATTCAGTGTAACATCTGTAAGACTGACGATAAGTGAGTTGTTTAAAATCGGTTGCGCAGCAGAAGTTTGGACAACTTGTGTTTTGGTTTCATGGCTTTCAGTGAGGCCAGATACTTGTCATTTCCATCATCCAGTCTAGACTGTATCCTTGCAGTTATGACTGCAGAAGGGTCATTCTCTTTAAGAAAAGGAAGCAGGCTTTTTAGGCATTTTAAATGCCAAATTAGGTTTGGCTAAATGTGCTACTTGACTTTTCAACAATAGATTTGAATCCATAATAATCCCTAAATTGGCTTGATTATGTTATGCTCCCATCTTGGAGCAAATAAAAATATTCTGAACTGTTGGGGATTCAGGTAAAAACGTTTTGTGTTGGATTTATTTCAGATTATTCATGGACCTTCAACATCTTGTGAAGTGTAAAACATTTGCAAGTTTCTGATTGGAAAATGCGATCTGACCTATGGATTTTTTATTAGATAGGAGAGAGCAGCATGGTGCGGTCAGTGGGGCGGTGTAGAGAATTGGTGGCAGAAAAAGTGGAACACGAGGGAGAGATACTGAAAGCACCTGCGCTCTCATGAAGTGCTTAAAGAAAGAAAAAACTAGTTCCTAAATGTGAGCAGTGGAAGGTGTAAATCAGCCAGTCAAAAGGATTGTTGAAGAGGCTATGCTGCAAGGAAGGGACAAACACGAAGCAGAAGCAAGCCATCCATTAGGAAACAACCAATGAGAGTGATAATAAAGTTAACCAATGGAAACCAGTGGCTGGACTCTAAGCCTACTTTGAGTTTATGGTATGGTCCACAAGAGGCTGTTGCCTACAGTCACCTGAAAGCTTTCCAGTGGGCATGAGCTAATACAGAAGGCAACACGCCTTCCCTGTTGATCCACCTAGGATCTGGAACAATATCTGTGTCCATCAGGACTGCGTCAACTCTGCTCTTTACGAAAAAGCTGAAGACGCACCTCCTGAAAGAACACTGCATTGAGGTGCAGTAGCAAGAAACTAGCATTCCCTCCAACCACATGTTGATTTTATCTGTTCTTCTGATACTTTACAGCAAAATGCCTTTTGGCTGGGTTCAGGGTGTGCAAATATCACGACCTGCATCCATGCATAAAGAGAATATTGTAAGTCACCTAGTTCTGTGACCTTATAAAGCAGCTGTTCCTTTGGTGTTTCACGATTTGGTCACAGAACTCCCAGGTGACTTGCTATATCCTTATAACCGTATGAGAGGATGCATTTGCCGCACATCTAATATGCAAGTTGGGGTTACCCAGAGTTGAATCCCTGCGTGTGAACTCAGATTTGACATTGGTCAGTGGAACTTGCCCAGTCCTTTTGCTTGTACACCTGTGGATTCTGTACCGTTCACAAATCCTGCATCCAGTTAGTCTTTTCCTCCTGTCCTTGTCAGTAAAGATGGGCCACTCCTCTATTTACGTGCCTTATGTAAGTAACTTTTGTAGGGTCGCTGCTAAGACCTAGCTAAATATTGAAAGCGAAAAACGTCGATGTTTGCTTTGGCACTCTCATCATAACTGAGCTCTCTGTTTGAAGAGAGCTCAGTCAGTCTCCTGCTAGCATCCCAGCGCTAAGCTGTGCAAAGGACACCTGCGCTCGGCAGCCCCGAAGGCATTTCTCAGAAGAAGTACACCCCCTGCATTTGTGAAGTCCCTGCTTGTGCAGCTGGGGTGGTTTAAGGTTTGTGGCCCTGGGGTCCCTCTGCTTGTGCAAGCTGGTGACTGCAGTGCTGCTCAGATCAGTGATCATGAAGGTCTGCAAGTCCCTGGAGCACATCCGTGTGATGACTAGCCAGGATGGTAGCCCTGACTTGTCCGTAGCTTCCCTTGGTCATTTCTCTTGCTGCGTGTGTCTTGGGGCTCATGAAGGCAGAGGTGGTCACAGAAGGCATGCCTAGCTGGAAGGGCCATGTTGACGTTGGCTCTTGCTAATGCCCTCCTCCAGTGATGCCCAACCTAGGTCCAGGATGATGATGTGCAGGCCAGATTTTCACCATAACAACTTGCTGTGGAAATGATTTGCATTTGGTGCATGCAACTATATTTTAAGAGGGTCACGCAAAAATCTGCCATGGATCGACACTTCAGGATTCGCTCCCGCAGATAGAAGGCTGTTAAGGGGCGGATAGTGTAGGACAAGCAGTCCAATTTGGGATGTGATCCGGGGTCAAAGGATGTATAATGCCTCTACCCCTGGTATTCTGGTGAATGGATTCTATGCCTGGGCAGTAAAAGCGAACCAGCACCCTGACCCAGGCGTCGCAGCAGGGATTGCATGGTAACGGTAAGGGCTAACCACATGGTCCCTTTAGGGGCATTGGGGGACGCAGGATGTTTGCTGCTGTGATAACTCTTCCATTGCACCAGTCTCTCTTTCCGGCTGGCATCGATGTGGCAATGCCAGGCCTTCCAAAGGCGGCTAGAAGTCTTGTGGTGACGGAAGCGCTGTAAGCCTCGTGACGCCCGCGCTCCCCTCCCACGGTCTCATTCAGAAATCCCGCTTTAGCCTCTGCAGTGCCCGTCGGCCCCCACCTCCCCATGGGCCACAGGACCTCAGCCAGAGGGGGATTAATCCTCAGAGGATTTCAGCAAGCCGCTTTGGCCACCAGACCGGCCTGCAGACGTGTCTCTGCCTCCGTCGGAAATCCCAAACCTCGGGCAGCCCGTGTAGAGATCCGCCCTTGGAGCAGGACAGGGGGTCGGTCGGCCCCTCGTTCACCAGTGCGTGTGCAGCACTGCAGTCCGCGGCTACAAATCCCAGGCGTGACAGCAGCTCGATGTTCTGTGATGGTTCAGCTGCAGTCGGATCCTGCTGCCTGCCGGAAGCCGGACTTCACAATAGTCTCATGCAGTACTTATGGGCAGCACTGCTGCAGCAGAGTAATAAAGGCAGACGTAAACACATTTACCCATAAAGCACGTGCTTCACCCTAGCGCGAGCCTAACACAAGTCGGAGCGATTCACCATCAACACATAATACATAAATCAATGGGACCACCCAGGATGTGCTTTGGGCCGCGCGGGTCCATGGGAAGCGCTATATAGTACAGAACACTTTTGGGAGCGCGTGTCTCGCTCAGTCTCGCGCATCTACCTGGCAGTAGACTGTAGCATCGCTCTCTATTTGGAAGTCCCCAACGGCCAGTCGCCTCTGGCCATGTTGGATGTAGCCCCCGTTATGATCTGTGACATGAACCTCGTGCGCCTTGCCTCAGCAGCGTCAGTGCCAGTGAATGGTGGCACCGTGCCCCAGGCCTTTCCATGACGCACAAGGCTGCCGGGCACACAGTTCCTGCTGGTGTGCAGTACGTCAGACTCTGCGAGCCACTTGGGAGTCGAGACTTGGCATTGACCCTATACATTCATTCATTAACTTATTTTTTTGTCATTTTTCCGGTAAAAAGTGGACTTGTAGCATACAAAATACCAATTCTTCTCCCTATAAATACCCCCACTCCCACCACGCCCCCCCCCCCAATCTTCTAATTACTGTGCAGTGATTTGCTTGGATTGAGTTATAGTTGAGGATGTATGTTCCTACCAACTGAACCGACGCACACACTGGCATAACTCAGAAAATTGACGCAGGGAGGGGTTATTGGGGCTTACTTGGCGCTGCCCACTGGAAGTAACATTACAGATGTACCATTTTATGTGTCCCTAAGGCTAGGTGTGTTTTTTTGTCTCTGGTGTGCAGATGCAAATTCTGCTGAAATGCTGCAAAATTCACTTCCCACCACCCCGGGCACTGACTGGTTCAGGCAGGCAGTGTGGCTCTCCATGGATCTCCTTGTGCTAGGGAGTGCTGCAAAACCTGCCTGCTTCTCAGGTTTGGAGGCAGTGTGGCTCTCCATGGATCTCCTTGTGCTGGGGAGTGCGTCAAAACCTGCCTGCTTCTCAGGTTTGGAGGCAGTGTGGCTCTCCATGGATCTCCTTGTGCTGGGGAGTGCTGCAAAACCTGCCTGCTTCTTAGGTTTGGAGGCAGTGTGGCTCTCCATGGATCTCCTTGTGCTAGGGAGTGCGGAAAAACCTGCCTGCTTCTCGGGTTTGGAGGCAGTGTGGCTCTCCATGGATCTCCTTGTGCTAGGGAGTGCGGAAAAACCTGCCTGCTTCTCAGGTTTGGAGGCAGTGTGGCTCTCCATGGATCTCTGATCTCCTTGTGCCAGGGAGTACTGCAGAATCGGCCTGTTTCTCAGGTTTGAAGGCAGAGGGAATTTTGGGTTGTGTTTTTTGTTCAGTTTTGCTCCACATGTGACATTTGTGATAAAGACAAAGTTAGGATTGGAGAGGGGCAGGTTTTTTTCACCATGTTGAGCAGGTCAGTGTTTTTTCAAGGCCTGTTTGCGCCCCAGCTAATCACTGGCTTCCGAGCTAAGTTTGCACTACAAGAACGCTTTGCTCTTTCCTGCTGTTTTTCTAGTACTAGCTATTGACTGGAGTGTGTGAAATTGGGCTTGTAATGGTTGAAAAAGTTTGGTGTTCCCAGACGTAGCTCTTTCTTAACAGTAGGATTTACTGAGAGAAATATAAACGAAATGTTTCAAACTACTTGTCGTGGTCAGATAGAATTCACCTGTGGGTGGGTCTCTACAGGTTGGAGTCTCCATTTAGGAATGGGTTCAAGTCTCCATGGCCAAAGCGACTTAAACAAGCATTGAAAATGCAATAGGTTCGCCTTTGATTAAGTTAAAGCCATTTGCTTTGCTAATGGTGTTGTATAGCAAAGCAAATGGCTTTAACTTAATAATGGTGAAGAGAAGAGAGACCGATCAATACAGCGCTAGATGGACAGATAAACCATCAAGCCATATTTACTTTATGTGGTCAGAACTCTCTCAATCTAGCTCCTGACAGGCATAAAAAACATTTATAAAAAACGTGGGGCGTTTATCTGGAATAAGCTGCCACAAGTGTCCAAATCTATAGTCTATAAGGATCCCCGCCCCCCCCCCAAATCTCTACACAATGGAGGAATTAATAGAACAATTCTGGAGCAACTTGCTCAATGCCCTTGATGTAACTGTTGACTATGTGGTTTGTACCTATATAGGTTTGGAAGAGTGACGAGTTGGCACCACCCCAGCTCAATTAGTTCTTGCAGCAAGTGTGGGTCTGCTTACATGATTGTAAGGAGTTAGAAATCGTAACAGATATAAAAGGTGCGACAACATGAATGTTGATTTTATAGGCGTCTGCAACAATTGTGCTATAATGGTCTCTTCCTTCTCTTTCGGTAGGAGTTTGACCTTTTCCTTTGATGCAACAGAAACCCTTAGAATTTTTCTTTGGAATGTGTAGTGACATTAGCTGCGTTGTATTCTTTAAACACCTGCACATTATATACGTAATTCTTTACGTTAAACTAAAAATAGTTTCTTTAAAAAAGGAAGCCGAAATGTTAACAGATCACAGTGGGAAGCATCAAGATAAAAATAACTAGAAACCTATTAACATAGGTCTGAGCTCGACGAAAAGATTTATCTGTGATGGGAAGAGAGCTCAGTCTATAATATGGAACTCGCCAACCCAACAGCCAATAAGAGTGATTTGTTCAAACTCTGGTATCAAATAAAGCTGGACGGTAACTACCTTTCAGCATTCAGTTATTCCACCTGAAAGACAGAACAGAGTGTTCCCAATGGCACACTTTGTTTACAGTCAAGGAAGGAAAGACTGTTTTTAAAGTTAAGTTGCATCAATTTCAGAGAATTAATTCCAATAGGAAGAGTGAAACTATTCATACAAGTTTAGCAAAATGGTTATTGTTGGCCTTTGCCGACATAATAGTTCAGGTATGTTGGACTAGGAAGGCTGAAGCTGTAAACTCAAGGTATCAACTTTAATTTCACAGGATTTACTATGATACAGCAGGAGGACATGTGGGGAAGCAATGCACCAGCTTTGCCATGAACACCAAGAAACTAGGCTGCTCCACATGGGACATTTCACCTCAAGATTTACTGAGCTATCTAGTTTGTAAGTGACTCCACTGGCGCTCAGACTAACACTGCGGGTATATCCAACACTCTACAGACCACAGTAACCAATTCACCAAGACCATGCACTTCCATTGATCAGCGCACAAGTGTGAACCCGGTCACTAAGCACAATCTTTTAACAGCCCGCCACTGCTTTTGGAATTACTGCTGGCACAACCAGACAATCTATAAATGAGTCACCTTGTACTACTTAGGAAATAGTCTTAGTGGGGGTCAGATTTCTTGAACATTTACTACTTTCCTCACCCGTAGCCGCAACCGATGCGGATGGGTCCCAGATATACCTGGCCTTGCACACGACATTCAGGTGGGTTATTTCAAGGACGAACACTGACGAAGCTCAGATGTGGCCAGACAAAGTGCCGCAGGTTGTGGTTTTGGCAGCTCGGCTACAAGTCGAGACAACACCTGCACACTGTACTGACTGGGAAGGTCTAGGCTAGCGTCCGACAGCCTCTCAATTAGTGTATGGTAGGGAGGAGGGGGTGCGAATGCGATGCGGAGCAGGCAGATCTGCAGCAGTTTAGGCAGCGAATGGATGCACTAATCCGCGATCAATGGGTGATAAGTATTCTTAGCCAGGTGCAAGTACACATGCCGCCAGAAAGCCCGATGCAGAGGCTGGAGCATTTCAAAGAGGTCGGGCCAACACAATGCCAGCTGACAGCAATATACAGGGCATCAACTAGGACTAAAAAAAACGCAATTAACTAGGAATTTGCTTACCAGGAAAACACGATAGGCTCAACTTAACTGGGAAAATTCCAAAAAGTGCACTGGAAGAGTAGTGCGGGTTAGAACCAAAATGGAAACATCGTGATCAGAGACGCTCGGTGAGGGAATAGTATGAATGAAGGTGCACTGGTAAAACATGGCGTCGAGAGAATTACCGGAGCTAGAAGATCTGCACAGTGGTATCCAGGAGGTAATTAGGCGCAACATGGAGTGACTCAACACGCAGGTTAACGGTTCGGGGGCGGGGCTAAGAGACGCAGCCGAGGTTAGGGAGAGCTTGATGCTCCGGTGAATACACAAGAACAGATGAACTGCCGGGATTCTTATGAGCGCAGCTCGCTCGTCAGCATGTCATGCACACGGCATCTATGGAGCCGAGGCATGCCCTCAGCAGAGTCACAGACATGAGAGCAGGCAAGGTGGCGCAGCTTCAAGGTACCATTAGGCAAAGTAGGCTTCTCGTGGCGAAACTAGACATGCTGGGGAGCGCTCAGAAACGTGCCCCAGCACGGCAGGACGCAAACTGCCAAGAAAACACAGGAATGAGAGCGGGAATCTACACCCGGTGGCACCAAATTAACCCTAGCAAGGAAAGTCTCACAAGAAACAGCGCCCATGCCTGTACACCTACAACCAGCAGGCACCCAGAACTAATAACTTCAGCATATGCAAGACCATTCTGGTGTGGGCCATCAATATATACAGGTCGCTACAAATCATGCACGAGGCAAGGCATAAGCGAGACCTCCTCATTCGTGCCAGTACACCATGCACTGTGGGCCCCTTAATCTTCCAGGGCCATGGATGTGTCCTTCATCCTGTACTGGGAGCCAGGAGAAGTACTGCAACTGCCCCCAGTTTACGGACCCCTTGCTCTCCACTGGGGAGGACTTTAAAGATGGTCACCCCTTATGTAAAGGAGGGGCCATGGCACACCAGCTGGAGTGACTCCTGCAATTTATAGCTAGATCTATTTGCCACACTATACAAGAATCATGGCATTATTTCTAGCTCGGTACCACCAACTGATAATATTGCTATATAAAAAAGGGTGTTTTGTGCACTTACCCGCACGAAAGCCAGTTCTCCAAGCATCGCTCGCATAAGTCAGACAAGGAAAACAAGCACGGTACCGCAAAGGCAGCCGCGTGTTTATTTTCGCATCGCGCTTTCACTTAAAGTGAAAGCACGATGCGAAAATAAACACACGGCTGCCTTTGCCAAAGCGGAATGCAAACAAAAAAGTGCATCGGGAGTAATAAAGGAGAGAGTGTCACGCCGCCGGTAAAAGATCAAATCCCGGTGGGCGTGGCCAAAAGGAGACAAGGCGGCAACAAGGAGGGACTGAAAAGCCTCCTTTACAATCAAAAGCCAACGTTTTGCATTAAAGATGATGCTGGCCAATAAAAGAGATGGGCGGGGCTTCAACTCTGCCTCCAAGAGCTTCGGAATCTGTATTGATTCCAAGAAGCTCTCGAATGCCGAGAGCAGCTTTCGACAGCCGAGACCTAAAAAAAGAAAAGGGGCCAAGAAAGCTCTATGCATGGTGTACTCTAGTGCAGTCACTGAGCAGGGTTCTTGGGGCACCCTCTGAGCTCCTCGTAGGAGCAGATTTACTGCTGACCACCTTCCTGCAGTGATGGTGGCCACAGAGTAGCTGCAGCAGTGGATTGCATTGTCCTCCTGCGGCTAAATCAAGCTTCTGGCATTGGAGTATAAAGTAAACCTCATCACCCCCTTGCAGTGCGAACTATAATTATACTCCCACAATGTGTGTCTCAGATTGGCATTGCATTTTTCAACAATTTCTAGGGGGAATTTCTTGTTGAAAACTGTAGTTGTGTGGATGCGGAGGACAGACGGACGGACTGACTGACTGTAGGCAGGGTGGCCAGCAAAGGGTTTCATTTCAGTGCTGGAAGGGGAGAGTGAAAAGGAGAGGGGAGGTTGGGGTGAGATTCGTGTTCGATTCTGTATCTGTGTGGTAGTAGTGCTGTGAGAAAAGGGCTAGTTTGTTTAACTTCATTTGCTCTGCAGATTTTTTTACAAAGTTACTTGGGCACATTTTTCACATTTTTGATAGAAGTTTGTTTCTTTCCTAGTCTGTGTATGATGCGTATGCATCAAATATTGTTTTAATAGTCACATAACTTAGATGTTGGATGATTTAGCACTAAAACAGTTCTGCTGTCACTAAAATACTTTAACGGTCCCTCAGTTATTCAGTGTATTTAGGGCAATTGCTACTTGCTTCTCTCGAGAATTGTGCCACTGTTTCAGTTATTAAGAAAAAAGTCACGCTGCTTGAGGATATCAGTAGGTTTATTTAGAGGGGTGTGTCAGATTTTCCATTTGCTTTTTATTTTACTGTTATAATATATTTTGTATACGGTTCTTTTTTATGTCTGTATGCTTATACAGGATGATATTGCAACTAACCTATGGATTTCATAACCTAACACATGTATGTTCTTAAACGTACTGCATATTGTTTGTGTATACCTTTGAGAGACGTTTAATCTTTATTCAAGGGCTCCCATTCTCTCTCTTCAATATCCTTTATACACAATATTGTATGCGGTTTTCGCTCTCTACACTCTTGCCATGCAATAAGCTATTGCAACATGCCTCGGAGATTGTGCCTTTTAGCATGCACATTTTTTCAGTAAGCCACGGTTTACTTACACCCAATGTGGAAATGCTTCCTGTATATGAAACTTCTCCGGTAAACTGTTCTTTCCCTCGTTTACAAGATTTTTATCTTAACGACACGGAGTGTTGGGTTTCTAGTATGGTTTAACGAGCCAGGGGAGCACTGACTTCAAAGTGTACATTACTTGGTGAAATTGCTGACGATTATATTCCACATATGAAAGTGAGTTTGGGAAAAGCCATCCCTTCAGCCGACCCCGTATGATCTTAAGTTTCAGTCGATGCCTAAGTGCGTGTATCATTTTTTGCTGCCAAAGCACTGCATTTCTACAAACGTTTTCACTAAGGATGGATTTTTGTTTTCTTTTAAGAAACATTGGCCTTGTCTGGCTTGGCTAGGCAGGACTAGGGCCTCCTGTAGTGCACTGTAGAAGATTTGTGCCTGTAGTAGTCTCCTCTTGAATACATTAGTGGTGGTTAGCATTAGAGAGGGTTACTTCAGCGCCCTGTGGTTGTGCCTGAATTTGTAACATTTTAATTCATGGAAAGAGACTGGTCTAAGCCGACACTCTTGGGTCGCGAGTTGCATCTCTGTTGGGTGTTAAGGTCTACATTTTTCAGCTGCAAGGCATATCGTGAAAAGCAAGTTGTTTAATTGCGTAGCATTGCGCACCCTAGCGCCCCGGACTTCAGGTCCACCCTCCATGCTTGATTCACTTGAGTCAGATTCTTAATGTTGTGCAGTTGGGGCACTACTTTCTGCAGGTTCCACTGATGTTTGCCTCTCTATGGGTTGTGTACGGTATGAAGTATTTTAAAGTTAATCTACACTGGGTCTTAATGCAAGCCTTAGATGCACCTGCGGCAAAGGGGGGCACCAAGTTTTCACTTGGCACCAGTTTCAACCCAAAGCATTGAATACCTGTGAGACGTGATGGTCCTGGGGTTGGGTAGGAAGGGTAGTGGAGTCCTCGCTACATTCTGGAGGGGGCTCCATCTTGTTTCATTATCCCACTGCTTGCACACACAGTTTGAGGCCTGACTCTAAAGGGTGAGACTTATCCAGTTAAAGGTAAATATTCACCGATTTATTTTGAAGCCATTTTAGTCTCTTCCAGTACCAACAGTAATGAGTTTGAAATCAGCCCTTCCTTATCAGAGGTAAATCATAAATAATATTGTCTGTGGAACTTCTAGTAAGATTTCGCCCTTAGGGCTTCTACTGCCGTCGTGTGACGCCCTCTTCTCTTTCGGCGGAAGGTCACCTTGCCGAGTGGTGCTGCAGCCAGATGACCGAGGGGCTCGTCGCGCGCCAGCGTCTTCCTTTGCACAGTCCACATGACATTGCTGGACACCGTTTTCACGGTTCAGTGCGCTGAGAGGGCCGCAGTGCTGAGGCAGCTTAGCAGGAGGTGTGAGATTGGCTACTATCAGTAATTGCTCTGAACGCCTGCTGGCTGCCTCTTCAGATGCAGAGTGCTCTCTGCACAAGGGGCTGCCTTTTCGGACCTAAAATGCAGTTACTAACATTCCCTTCAGCAGTCTGCAATTTTGATTCATCAGACCACATGAAAATCTTTTACATAAATGCTGCTGGTTAGATTTTCGTTCAGTGCACATATTGCTCCTGGCCATGTCAAGCCTGGGAATTATACAAAGCAAAGAGATTTTCATGAATTCGCATTCTTATTTCTTCTGCTTCTAATCCTACCCATATCCAGCTTGATGACAATCTGTACTACATCTCAGCCTTGTATCATTTTTATTAATCTGCTGTTATTTCCTTTGAGATTTAAACTTCTTGCTATGACAGGACACTTTTGTGGCACCTGAAACGACGTTTTGGTAATTGTTTCGGCACTTTCCAAAGAAGAAATGCTATTTGCGACTGTAGGAAGGTGGCTCTCTGTATAAGGCACTAAAAAGAAGTCCACTGTGTAGAAAGTCCAGTGGATTCCCAATTGGCTTACAGAGGCTAAAGTATGATAATACTACAGCTCTTTTTTTGTGGTACGAGCAGTTAGGCTTATTAGAGGGTAGTGCTAAGCATTTGTTGTACTCACAGAGGCAATACATGAGAGACACACTCAAAGAATAAATCCAAGACCAAATTAGACAAATAATACTACTTTTTGTATATGTTGTAAAACCAAGAACTTTATTCACAAGTAAGTACTGTTTTTGTTGTATGCCTTTATGCACAATACAATCCTATGGAAGGAAAAGTCATTTATTCCTAACGATTCCAGGGGTTCACCTTCTGGGTTTCGGAATGTAGTGGGACAAGATCTAAAGTACTACCAGCAGTTCTTCAGGAACTGCCAGGGTTTAGCCAGGAGAAGGGTTCTGGTGAGGTTGGTAGTTGTGCGCTACGGAGGAAGGGGGCTACTTGGAAACTGGCTGCACAGGGGGACAAATCCAAGAGCTCCCAAACGGGGGCTTTGGTTGCAAGGGGTCTTGGTGCAAGGGGTGCACAGTCGGTTCTTCGGTACCCAGGCCGAGCGGCTCGGATGCAGAGTTGTTGGGTCAACTGGGCTGGATGCTCAAAGTTGATCCTCCTGGTTAGGGACAAATAGCTGGCTGGGGATAAATTAGGACAGCTGCGCCACTCACGAAGTTGGTCCAGTGATGCTGACGTCCCTCGAAGGCTGCTCAGGGGCGGGCATCTCCACTGTCGGGAGAGGTCTGGGTCGCATAAAAAAAAGTGGCGAGGCTTTTGAAGCTTCCAGCCATGGACTGCAGTTGTTGCATGGTAGAGGTGTAAATATCTCCGATCAGAATAGGCTTTGTTCCTGACCTACAGTGAAGGCTCTCACCTCAGGGGTCGAACACTTGTAGTCGGTAGGTTTTCAGCAACAATGGCATCAGTGTGGGTTTTCTAAGACAAGATGTTATGTACCAAACATCTGGGGGTACATAGAAGCCATCATGTAGCTGAGGAACTAGTTATGGCTTCACTGTGCCCTTGTGAAATCCAAGAATGGTCTTGGATATTCCAGAGACACAGCCTCTCATCCAGATATGCCCACACGTGGGGTATAGTGCACCCTGCCGTAGGACTGTAAGGCCTGTTCTAGGGGTGACTTACCTCTACCACTTGCAGTGTTCAGCAAGCATGGCACACAGGGATGTTTGCCGTGTTGGTTCTTTGTTTTTCTCTACACCAAGACATGCAGGCTGCAGTGGTAGTTTGCATGAGCTTGGTGAAGGGTTCCTTAGAGTGGAAAAATACATGCTGCAACCATTCAGACCCTCTTTAGGCCCAATGCCCTAGGTACCAGGGGTTCCATTTACTAGGGACTTACGTGGGACTTAAAGTTGTGCCAGTTGTATAACAAAAGGTACAGTTTAGGGAAAGAACACTGGTGCTGGGGACCTGGTTAGCAGGAACCCAGCATGCTTACATTCAAAGTTGCATCAGGTACCTGGCAAAAAGTGGGGGGTAATGTAACAAAACCCAGTTTTCTACAATGGCATAGGGATTCAACAATGTCTTTGAAGAACCATTGTGTCAGTTATTCACCTTCTGCATTGATCATTGAAGTGTTGTTAACCAGCCAGAATAGAGCATTTAGTGAAAAGCACAACTCGCCTGAAAAGGGATTTCATGGATAACTTCACACAGTCAAATGTTTTCAATGTGCAAAAATAAAGACTTGAGCAGTGTGGATTGTGTTAGGTTAAATAAGAACACTTGTCTAGTTCCATTCATTTTAGGTAGTTTTATGGCTTGAGGTGCATATGGTCTAAAAGTAGCTACCTTGATTATCCGGTGAAAATGGAGATATTAACCAAAAAATCAGTGACTGCGCTCATAAAGGTGTACTGTGGAGGAACAGACAGGGAGATAAACCTAGAACTTGTTACCCAAGTATGACTGGTGCAGTTCGGTTTATTCCATTCACCCTCTTTTAGTTTAATTTATGTTCTATTTTCAGAAGAGTAGCTTGTTGCAACCCCATTTGCGTATAGACAGTGATCTGGCTGTGATGCTCATAACCCTCAATTTTCTAAGACCCTGTGCTTATTGTCAGTCTTTCATCACAGATGTAAATTTTTTCTTCAATCCCTTGGCAGTTGTTACTCCTCAATGGATTAAACCATAGACAGCAGTGTATTTGGTCCTGATGCACTTTACTGGATCCAGGGGACAGCACTACATTTAATAATATACATATCAACAAATTTGAAAAATATAAAAGGTACATTTTATGTATCCGAAATAAAGTAAGCCACATATAAAAACGTAGCCAATTAAGGTTTAAATTAAGTTATGGAAAGTTAGTACACATTTTCGAATGGTTGAATTTGCAGAATCAGTTGACTTTTTATGATTGTGTCCATCCTGTCAGTCGGTCATATGGCCTGTGGTGCACACTGCCTTTTGACTTGGCTGCTGAACCTCGTTTTGTGAACTGACCTCTCATGACCGAGAGAGGTTATCCCTTTCTTCTCTAATGCCATATGTACTGTAATAACATTTTCGAAGCTATCAGGTTCTCTGACACTGCATGGGGCCTAAGGCAGAGTTTGAAGGTACCTGAAACTGCCCAATTTCTGGGGGAAATTGTAAATCTAGATTATAGTCAACAAGACAAATACCCTAACCCGTACTGTCACTGTAATTTAGGAAATTCAGCCACCAGAATCTCCTTAAGTGTTCCTTCAGACATTGGAGGATCTAAATCTAGCCCGTGGGAGGGCACAAGCGAATACATTGCCTCGTACAGTAATCTGCCTCGGATACACAGAATCACCTGGAATTATTCTGCTTGCAGGGAGGGAAGGGGAGGAGAGGTTGCGACTGCTGGGTTATCTTCTTTCAGAATTCACATCAGGAGGATTTGTTCTTTTTCTATTCCACTGATTGGATGTGCCCAATCTCCTGCAATGCTGGCACTGGTAGTTGTGGTATCCTGCTCTCAACAGCCGCTATCCACACTGATCCGTCTCTTTAGCATGGCTGCTTTCTCTCTTCTTCAAAGCTGCTGAACAGAATGTGCTTGCAGGAAGAGATGTTATCTGCCTCCAGTGCAGTTGTCGGTGTCCTGGATTTATGTTGACGATGCTCTCTGGTTTCCATGAAGCATTCCCTCTTTTCTTCGGTTCCGTGTCTAGTGGGGTTCGACGGGCTGTATCCGTTCCTAATGTTCATTGGTATTTGAGCTAGTTATCTCTTTCTGCTGTTGAATGCTTGTAAATTCTGCTTGGGAATAAATACCAGGCTGTGCAAATAAGTCACTTGCTGAATAAGATGCTGAATTTGGTCACATTTGTGTGTGATGAAATCCTTTGAGCATAACTCAGTGAGGCATAATACTTCTCTGCATGTTGGATGTAGTTAGGTATAACGCTATTTTCACCCAACATCGTAGACCATCTTTTGAATGTGAAAAATTTCTCAAGTAAATTTTGGGTACAAATTTTAATTCATTTTCCGTATATGTCCTTCATATTGCCTTACAAACTTGCACTGACCTCACCAATGACAAGAGACAGCTGTAGTCCTCTGGTGGCCATGTAGTGTTTGTTGTGGGCATTTGTGGTTTGTGGAATTTGTTGTACGGTTGAGGAACTAAATGAAGCCAAGACTGAAGATCAGTTGTAAAATATAACTGGGATGCTCTTTGTAAAGGGGCACTCATTTGATAACATGAAGTGCGCCCCCATGTGCTTGTTTTTGCTGAGGGCATCATGTGCTTTAGGAAAACTATTTTAATCTAGTTGGAAGGGACATTGTTAATTGAATGGTGTTTCTTTGTTTCTGTTGAAGACAAAATTATTATTACATGGTGAATAACATTTTTAGTTACACTGGTGGAATATATATTTTGTATCAAAGGGAGTTAAAAGGACATGGTAAGATGATACTGCCACAGAATGTGCCACATAATGTCTTTTTTGCTGTCTCATAATTTGCTCTACCACTGCTACGTAATTCCATTGGCCCTACCTACAGGTAAAATAAGTCACACTGTGACTTTTAAGCCTACCTTACATTCGAAAAACAAGACTTGGAGACTGCATTCAAATTCCCTTATGTTTCCTAGAAGGTATTGAGATGCAAAGGTGAATTCCTCTTGGCATTCTTTAAGCCCTGAGGAAGTCTAGGTGGTGATGCCGGATGAAACAAATGTTGGCTAGAAGCTCTTTGAAGATAGGAAACTAAAGACCCTTCCTGGAAGAACTCGAACAATGATGCTTTTCTGGTGCTGCTGGTGGTGTTGGGCAAGGGACTCCAAAGCCCATTACCCCGAGGGGCACGGTCACCTGTGTGAAGCTCTTAAATCCGCGCCTGGAGCTCACGGTGTAGGGCACAGTGGGGACCTACCCGGGCATGCCAGGACCCGAGCACCATCGCAGCCACCAGCCCCTCGGCATCCACGCTGGCCGAGACCCCCTGGAACAAATCCGCTGCCTCCTCATCAACACTAGATCACCGAAGTCTGGGACACCATCTCCAGCCTTGCCCCGACGGAATCTCCATTACAGATATCTGGCTCACCCTCACATTGGGCCGCAACATTGCGACACCCATCGGCTACAAGATGAAGCACCGGGAGCACTGCAACAGACATGGAGGTGGCATCGCCATCGTACACAAAGAATCGGTTATTTGCACCAACACTGATAACGAAACCATGCCTATCATAGAACAAATGAACTTCCAACTCCGCATCGAAAACAAAACCACCATCAAAGGCACACTCACTTACAGACCCCCAGGATCACAAACCAGCCTCAGCGGCGCTATAACTGAATTCTTTACCCCTTTCGCCAACGAGTCCGAACACTGTCTTCCTGGGAGACCTCAACATCCATCTGGTCGAACCCACTGACACCAACTCCACCGACCTCCTGGAACGAATGGACAACATCGGCCTCAAACAACTGCTCACTGACCCCCGTGCACAAAACAGGACACATGCTGGACCCTATCTTCACATTCAGCAACAGTGTTGAATACAGCCACATCACAGAACTCACCTGGTCCGATCACTCCATCGTACACTTCACCATCATCGGACCACCCCGCACCACCCATAACCGCCACTGCGCCCCCACTTCTACAGCTGGACCAAGGTCACCCAGTAACAATTGACCAATGCCCTCAACAGCACCCAGCCCAACATCACCACCAACCTGAACCATGCAGTAGAGAATTTCAACACCTGGATCACTACCGCCATCAACAAAGTCGCTTCCACCAAACCTGCTAAAACGCAAAGATCCACTAAACAAACCAGTTGGTACTCCCCAAAACTGAGCGCGTCTACTCACAAATGCAAACAACTCGAAAGGAGATAGCTCAATCAGTGTTGTTTCTGCTGGTGCGCTATCTTCAAGTCTGCCCTCAACAACTACTACCACTGTGTGCACAAAGCCACAAAGAAAGTGGCCTGTCACACCACATCGAGGCCAGTGCCAACTAGACCAAGGAACTCTTACTATCGTCAGAGTTCACTGGCCCGTACATGGAAAACTCAGTCCCCTCCTCACAGGAACTCTGAGATGTCCTCGCCAACCAATTCCACAACAAAATAGCCACTTTGAGCCCCAACCCACTGACCTCCTCAGCATCCTTTCTACCTGGAGCACCGCCCTGACTACCAGCTCAACACATGTTAACTCTGCTCACCAAACACAACTGCTCGAATTACCACTATCCCTTCTGGAGCACCCACCGTCCCACGCCCCTACCAAATTTTTGACCTCGGAAGAGACCAAAACTACCACCATCACACTGCCTTCCTGAATGCCTTCATCACCACAGCCACCTTACCCAACACCTGGAAACACGCAGAGGTCAGACTCTTCCTTAAGAAGCCCTCGGCAGACCCCGGCAAGCTCCAGAACTACCGCCCCATCTCGCTGCTCCCATTTCCCACGAAAGTCCTGGAGAAGGCCATCAACATCCAACTCACCGAACACCTGGAAAGAAACAGCCTATTGTACTCCTCCCAATCAGGATTCAGAGCCAGTCACAACAGAGGCAGCCCTGATAGTCGCAACTAACGACATCGGCACCCTACTCGACAGAGGAGAATCAGCATCCCTAAGACTTCTCAACCTCTTCGTAGCCTTTGACACCATCTCCCATCACATAATCATCAATCGACCGCGCCAGATTGGAATCAGACCACGATGGATGGCCTCTTTTCTCATAGGGCACACCCAGAGAATCTGTCCCACCCCCTTGTTTCAACTTTCAATCCATGCTCACCCCCAGTGGCATCCCTCAAGGCACATTCCCTCGTCCATCCCTCTTCAGCATCTACATGACTCAACTCGCAGACATCGTCAGAACCCACGACCTCAACGTCATCTCCTTTGACGACTCCCAACTTGTCCTTTCGCTCTCAGCGGACCTCACCATTACAAAGACCAGTATTCACAACTGTATGAAAAACGTCTCGGCCTGGATGAAGAACAACTGCCTGGAACTCAGCACGGCCAAAAGAGAAGTCCTGGCCTTGGGCAGACACACCTCCCTCTGGATTGACTGCTGGTGGCCATCGGAACTCTGACCTACCACCACTCCGAAAGACCACGCCCGCAACCTCTGCATCATCCTGGACAGCAAACTCTCCATGAAACGTCAGATCAGCGCTGTTTCCTCAGCCTATTTCCAAACTCTCTGTATGCTCCGCAGAATCTTCAAGTGGCTACCCACTAACACCAGCAAAACGGTGACTCAGGTCCTCATCACCAGTCGGCTCAACTACAGCAACACACTGTGCCGACACCACCACCGAACTCTTGAAGACTCCAGATGATCCAGAACGCAGCAGCCAGACTGATCCTCAACCTGCCCAAGAGAACCACATCACCCAGCACCTTGGAGACCTCCACTGGCTCGCCATCCAAAAAAGATGCAAATTCACACTACTTACCCACACCT
The DNA here is from genome assembly GCF_964204655.1 of Triturus cristatus. NCBI lineage: Eukaryota > Metazoa > Chordata > Amphibia > Caudata > Salamandridae > Triturus > Triturus cristatus. The sequence goes on from NC_140595.1 coordinate 51,595,536, forward strand.
ACAAAGCCCTCTACGACCTACATGAACCACGGCCTTGAATTTCCACCTACCATCCAGAAGCCTCTGCTCACCTCGCCTTCGCACAGATACCATGCATCTACCACTGCTGCACCGGAGGACTTTCCTTCTTCCACCTTGCCGCCAAGTTCTGGAACACCTTTCCCCTCCACCTTCCTACTTCACTGTTGCCTACAGACTTCGGGAAGGGACTCTAGACCTGGCTCTTCGACTAAGACCCGCAGCGCCTTGATCCCCTCTTGGGTGATGAGCCTCCCTCTAGAAATACTATTTGATTTATTGAAGAGCAGGCCATCCTTCGCCCAGAGGAGGCCGGGCTAATCCACCCCTCGTTGACCTGCTACAGTTTATATGATCAACCTTTTAAGGTACTGTTTATGGATGCTTGTTTATCTCAGCAATGGGCTGTTTCAACAATAGGGGGCTGGTTGACTTAGTTTGTCCCTGCATAGCTGGTGTTTATCTTATAGGGGCCATTAGAAGGAAAAGTAATTTGAGGCTCACCATACATAAACACAGACACTACAACTCTGGAAGGTTGTTTTTGAGCGGGCCATGGTGGGTCATAGATAATGAAATACAACACTGGAAAGACTGCCTTCTCGTACTGCAGAAACCCTGGACTTAACTACTTCACCTGCCAGCCTACCTACCTGCCTACCTACCTTCCCTAGGTGCACTTGGTCCACTGGCTCTGGGGCTGATGACATTAACACTGGCCCGTAGACTCCCCTTGCCACTCCACCCCCACTAGATACTGCACTTGAGGTAAAACACAGGAAGCAGGGGCCCAATCAAAGGTACTGTGATACGCCTGAAGAAACAGCCTATACTCAGTCTACTTTACACATACTTTTGAAATCCGTAAGAATTACATTGTTGTGCTGATTAGTGAAAAATGTAAAAACATTCTGGACAGTGGTTTACGTCCACTACATGATCGTCTTTGCTCCATTGAAATGCAACTGCTTTGTATGGGTCCAGGAAGGAGCAACTGCTAATCCTTTGGCTGCATCTATACCTGATAACCCAGTCTTGACAGAGATGATCCCAACTGAATGTGAGATCACAGGGAAAGGGAAGGGGAATTCGATAGGGGTTATTTCTAATAATATATTCAACTCTTCCACAGCAGTGATCAATCAGTCAGAAGATGTGAGGAACGTTCAGACAAAAAAAATGCATCCTCAGTCCCTTATGATGCAAGCTCGAAGTAGCACAGGCTCCGATATTACTCCTGTATGTCATTTACCTGCAGCTGCCTGTCCCTACATTTTAGTTCTGGGTTGGGTGTGACCCATTTCAAATGTAATTGTATAATTGTCAATTTTAGAAATCTTCATGTAGCAGTTGAACTGTTATATTCATCCTACTCCGGTGTGACGAGCCCATGCCCAATAAGGTTTTAACCCCTAGGTTTCTTTTAAAGAGACTTGAGGCCACCCCTGTGGGAGTTGACATACAGGAAAAGTTACCCTACTCATCCTTTTGTGGTCACTCCAGTCCCCACCCATAATCTGTATTGAGCTCTATCAGATATGCCTGAAAATGATTGACTTGGGGTATTTCCGGTGGCTAACTAGAGTATTGGGTATTGTGGGGTCCCAGGGCTACTGAGTATAGAAAGTTGCATTGATTACATTGTCGCACTATATAACTTTGCTACAGAAAACGTGGTCCACCAGTGAGGTTTTTTGTGATGGTTTTTCATATTCCATAGCCCCTGCTACTCCCTCATTCGCAGGGCTGGTTTAATGTCATGGCTTTAGACAACTTTGGGCTGCACAACATGCCAAATTCCCACTAATTGTGATCTGTCCCAGATCTTTCATTTGGCGTGGAATAATAATTTTATATGGAGGTTACAACAGTTTTGCTACTAGTGTCAATCCAAATTATTTTCTACTTTGATTTTATAGATCGGTTTGCTAATAGATATGCCAAGCTGGACAATGGGTTTAATTTATCTCACTGGAAATTTTAATGCCAAACTAGGAATACTTCATTAGCCGGTGATGCATGTATGTTTGAGGTTTGGAATGCTGAAGAAAATTTGCTGGTTTGAAAGGGGCTGTCTGTTGTATCCTCATCTGTTGAATTGTGATCTCTGTAATACCATAGAGTTTGTTGACCCCTCATATCCTGGTACTGCTACATTTTTTTGATGAAAGCGGTCAGTCTGTAATTGATTAAACCTTTGTTTGAAGGCATCTATTAAACTGAATAGTGGAGGGGTCAATTCAGCCCAATATTTGCAGTAATCACAGTCCACTTATTATCTCTTTAGCAATCCCTGTAGGCAGGTAAAAGAAAATTGTGGTGGGCAATAGGGACTTTGCTACCAAAGAAAATGAGCACTGATTAGTTTGGAGAACAGCAGACTTGGAGGACGTTCAGCATGAGATCTGCATTTGTGGTTGGTAAAATGCCTCACTTTTGAGTCCGACACCCAGAGCACCATTGAGGATTTTATACAACTAGGTCTTGCCATTAGGGCTCTTTTAATGAAGCCACAGAGGCTGTGGTTAGAAAGTCAACAATCCTCATTTGATGGTGCCTGTTGAAAGCGGGTACCCAATTACGCAATGCCTTGCATGCATATCCAAGAAATACAGCCATAATTACTTATCGCAGAAGAGAATATGAGCAGGCTCTGCATAAAAGTAAATTAGATTTTCAGTATGATATCTGGAACAAACTGTCAACAAATTGCGAGGCAAAAGATGCCAGGCAGTTCTTGGCATACTGTTAATAATAATAATAATAATAATAAGCTATCAAATAGTGGTAACATTGGATTGAGTACGAACATAGGCTCTGACCAGTGACTGGCTCATTTTAGTAAGATCTACTGTACTGACACATCTGATAGACTTCTAGCCGCAGATTCCTTACCTTTGAATTTCCCAGGCATCATACTGGATCCGGGAGATTTTTCATGAGCAGTACCCCTGCATGCCGGTAGGTGGCATAGTTTGGGTCCGCGTGCATTCTCCGTGCCAGAAGTGACGTTGTGGCGCGCTGACTTCAGTTCTTTTCTCCAAGGTAATAGCTCTAACTTTGCCTAACTTTCCTCTCGATACTGGATTTTCACTGGAGGAGGTGACAGGGAAGATAAACCTTAGTCCCTCAAATAAAACCCCTGGGCCAGATGAGGTTCTGATGGATCTTTATAACTTAACCATGACCTGTGACCCCCCCACCCCCCCCCTCACTAATTGTTTTGACCTAGCTTGCAAATCTGGACGTCCCCAAACTTGGAGAACAGCCATTATTGTGTCTGTGTTCTAAAAAGGGAATCGGCAGAAACCTAGTTGATACTGACTGATTTTTCACTTAGATTCCACGATGACGGTCATAGGTAAAATTATTTTAACTTCATGGATTGCTGAAACTGGTTCTCTCCAAGATACAATATGAGTTCAGAGCTTGGCTATGGACGATGGAATAGTGCCTTTAATTTACACCTTCTGATAGGCAAATATACCATTGCGAAACAAAGATCCACCCACCTAACCTTTATTGGACCTCGTGAGTGCCTTCATAAGTGTGGTTAGGCTCTGGTCTATATTGGAGTCTGTGGGGGTCGAAAAGGGACTTGTAGGTTTCCTGCATGCCTTACGCTTTGATCTCTTGCCCTCAGTCAGGTTGGCTTAAATGGAGAGTGTACGGAGTTGTTCAGCCTGGCTCGGGTTTCCAACAGGGCTGTGTCCTTGCTCCAGTTCTCTTCTTATTATATGTTAACAGTCTACATGGAGTTTTGGGCACAAAGGGTTGTGATATGTAAATTATTTAGAACGGGCTGTCCCTGTCCAATATATGTGGACAATGCCGTTTTATTGTCTAGAACATCCAGTGGGCTTAAAACCCTGTTGGACACGTTTACTGAATAAATAGCCATGTTAAATTTGAAAATGAACCCAGGTAAACCTTTGTTATTGTTTGTGAGCCCACAATTTCTAAAACACTGGTTTTGATTACCCAGGGCAAACCAATTGCGAAAGCCAATGAGTTTTGATATCTTGCAGTTACTTTTGATTCACAGGACACCATGGTCCCCATGGATTGGGAAAAGTTTTTACTCCTTATGAATTCTGTTGATTTTTTTTTTTTTTTTTAATCTGACATCTAAGACGCCAATTGCCTCCCTTCTGGAAGTGTTCACAAGAAAATGTATACCTGTCTTAACCTTTGGCTCAGGACTCTGGGGTACAACAAAGTTAGTGGCTTGCGGGCTGAGAAGAGTCTTCAGGCGCCTTTAAAGCCTACCACCAAGTTGTTGTGCCTATGCCATCCACCAGTAGCTTGTACTTGATTGTGTGGAAGACCTGATTATTCTGGTCCCCTTGTTATTATGATACTCAATCTGGTGTAACTCCCACACCTTGTCAATAAAGAGGTTATAGATGACTGTCTAGCGATTTGAGTTAGTGGATCCCTTGATTTGATTATATTAAGCGGACGTGTATGACTGACCCGGCTGACCATCTTTTCCAAGCCACAAGAGTTAACTAAAATAGATAGATTTGTGAATCAAAGTCCTTTATGGATTTTAGACAGTGGGAAATGGAGCCAGTGGAGTTAATTAAGTCTCAAAATCGAGAATATACTTTGTTCCAAACCATTCCAGGCCTGGAGCCGTATCTTGACCTAGTGACAAATACGTGGGATAGGAAACTTTTAACTAGATTTAGATTCGGGGTAATTAGATGTCATCTTTGCTTTCCCTTAGGACAGTATGATTCTTCTAGCATTCTTGTATGTCCTTGCAATATGAGAGCCCCACAGAGTCTGCTCCACTTTCCATTTTTTTGTTTGTTAATTTTATTGCCGTTTCACGAAGAAATTTTTAATTTGATTCTTGCGGTATTGGGATCGGTCAGGTGCAGATCCGCCTTGTTGTGGCTCCAAAAGCGCAATACACCTGAGGTCTGCTTTAGTGTTTGTATTTTTGTCAAACATTCCCTTCGTACTAGGAAACTTATACTTGTCTGCATCTGGGAGGTGTAGCTTATTTTTAATTTTATGTTAGCCGCTTTGTTATATACTTAGTAATTATGCTGCATTTATCATTTTATAACAGTGTCGATTGCCCTATCAGACTGTATTAATTATTACGTTTGTATAACTTGTACTGGCTTTCATGATCATTATCTAATGTTCAATGATAGCTATTGATAGACATGTGTTCCAAAACGCATTTACAATATTACTAATGCCTGTAGGGTCAACCCAGAAACCATTAATGGGGAGCACAGAGAGGTCCTGTGATCCTAATGTATTTTTTAATGACTAAAGAGAGTGAAGGCCAAGACTTACTCTCTTTTAGGTGTTTGTCTGCAATATTACCTGCAGCAAAGTCGGGTCAGCTCTTGTGCAGTTTTAAATTCATGAACAAAACGGTTATATCTAGAACAGACTCAGAGAAGAGGAAAACTGTGAACATTGTGAATTGGTTGCTTTCCATACCCATTTATGTCAATCTTACATGACTATTTCCTACTAGGTGACCCAAAGGTGCGGTATAGGGAACACAGAGGATTACCCTGGTTCCTTAAACTAATTTGTACTGTTACTCGTCTTCAATGGGACTATGTCTGATATAAGTTATGCACAAGATTACTGTGGATCCAGAAACTGATTTGTGATATTACGATGCACATCTTCATTTTTTTTATAAAATATGCAAAGGATTTCTCTAGTTGTGGACCTTCAGTGGGCTATGTTTGGTGTGTTTGTTCTCAGTAGCGCAGAGGATTATTCTGGTTACAGAAATTAATTTATTATGTTCTGTTCCTGAAGTAAATCTTTGTACAATTAAATTTTGTAAAAATTTTTTAGGAGGAACATTGAGGGATAGCCCAGCCCAATCCTGTAAATTTCACTTCTTAGATCAGTTGTAGGTCAGCTAATGAACGCTGAAAAACTATTCATACACTGGCTACACAGGTAAAAAAATGTTTGGCATTATAACCTTAAAAGTGGAACCCAGATGTGAGATATTGGCAAGAGGGCATATATCGAAGCATTCCGACGTTTTCAGTCTGTTAACGTTAAAAGCTCTCACAGGTAGGTTGTGGTGTGTACTCATCCACGGTGTAGAGCGGTCAAGTTGTCCTCTCTTCATGTCCATACTGCTGAGCAGGAAGGTCTTCACTTTGTTTTCTCATCATTGCTTTCACCCCCATACTGGGCACTCACAGGGTGACGTTTGTAGGAGTAAGTTCATTTAAGTGTAAGGTAAGCTATTTATACGAACTACGTAAAAGACGTTACACAATATTCTGCATCCTGTAATCATGTAGAAAAGAAGCCATTACTTACATGTGCATATTCTTAAAGTGTAAAAATACCATAAGAAATGTACAAAGACGATTGCAATTAGGATTCTTAAATAATTGGTTCACTGCCCTCTGCATGCTTGACTATGAAGCGACGAGGTCTCAAATATATACTCTGATGGGGGGATCTTGTGCACTGGAGTGTTAAAACACATCGCCAGAAGGCAAAGTATCAGCGAGATTTGAGTTATTCGAGGATGGGAGGGGATCGTGTGATGTGAATATCTCATTTACCAAACTCTGATGTCACTTGACAGACGTTATACAACCTGTTTTGGCCTATGTATCTTTTTCTATGCTAAGCTCTATCCTTTGTCTCCTCAGATTTGACAATAAAGAAGTCTGCTCTTTCTGAGGTGAGTAACCCACATGAGGAGAAATTTGAAAACTTTGTGAGCCTCATGAAAGGCTGAAAGGCGCACGGACAAGTAGTATGACTTTGGTGAACCCTGTTGTCCTGCAGTCTGGGTATTTGTCGTTGGAAAGCATTGTTTCCTGGTCATATGTGCTAGACTTCCAATGTGTACTTGGTGGCAATGTGACTTAGCGGAGCATGCTTGTGAGGACTACCAGTGCTGAAGATGGCGGTTTAGGTTTTGAGCGATGGAAGAGAAGATGGTAAGGGAGAGGTGTGCCGCAGCAGCCAGGGCGACTGACTCCGGAATCTGGGGATCACGGTACGATCGCCGGCGGCAGATTAGCCCAGCACCATGTGACTCTGGGCAATAGCTTGCTTAATTTTCCCGACGGCCCCAAGCGCCTAGAGACCCTTACGGGTGGTTGTTCGCGCTTTAGAAATGTGGATGATTATTATTATTATTATTATTATAACTGAAAGGCAAATGTATCACCTTCAATAATTTAATTTGGGTAACCTTGCCAAATAGGAATGAAAAATCCAGTATCTGCTTCGACTATGCCTTGTGGCTCATTGATCCTCGCAGATGTAGAGTTTGTGATGTCACGGCAGCCTACTTCTTAGTGTAATATCTTTTATTTTTGTCAAAAAAATGGACGCCTCCCACCAGTGGCTTAGCAAGGGTGCCTGCCATGGGCCCTAATGCAAGCAAGGACTCCCTGATCCTTTTGGGTGGTAAAAGACAACCATAAATTGTGGTGCAGTGGACCACTCACACTCTGCGTCCCGGTGCCACTGCCCTTGCTGCGTTAATGACAGCTGTACCCCAGTCTGTCAGCCCCTCCGTGCCGCTCATAGTATTGACGATCAAGCTGGGGAGAAGTCATCCAGTCGGAGGCTGGCAGGCACGATGGATTCACTGCCCACCCCGATGACGTGGTGGAAAACGAAGCCGAAAGCAGCCCTTTCTGCAGTGGACTACATTTGACTTAATCCTACCTCTGGCGTCCAGGAGCGGCTTCTCGCAACTTGTACCTCCAACCCCCCTCCCCCACCCACTTCCTCTGGCACCCCCCCCCCCCCCCACCCCGAACCCTTCCCTCCTTGTCTTTCGGTTTCCCACTTCCTCCTGTTCTGCGATGAAGAAAACTTAATTTCCTTTCAGAATTTCACAAATGCAAATCAGGTTCCTCCTTGCACATTGTGTTAATTGAGGTCTATTTTGGGCCCTGTACCAGTGCGTGCAGCTGCACATGTTCTGCTGGAGGGCTTGTTTTGTTCCTGTCCGTGCCAGGATTTGGTGCAGTAGATGTTCCTCTCTCCCCTGGTCTATTATTGCCTTTTCGAGCCACGGTTGTGCATAGTCCGTCAGGGGCTGGGTTTGAGGAAATGGAATCGCCCTGTCTGTGACTTCCGTGGAGGACGCCCCCTCCCTGTGCATGATTAAAACCCATGCACTTTGGGAGGGGCAGGATGAGCAGAGCTTGCACTGCCCCAGCCCATCCTGTGCTCTGTGTGATGTGCTTTCGGTGACCCCTGGGCAGCACCAGGCCGTTGGCATTCGGGTTATTTATAAGTGCATCTCGCGCAAGGGTTGCGTAAAGTTACTCCTTCTAGCCAGTGCATCGCGACATCAGAGCTCCAGTGAAGTCATTGACTCCATATGGAGTTGTATACTTGAGGTTAGCCATTTTGGTGCTGCAACTCCTGGTAGATAACAGCACTAGGCACACACAGCAGATTTGTACAAGGTCACAGCGTGGTCAGTCGATGAAGCTAAGATTCAAAGGAAATGAGTGAGTGCATGCAAGTACTGTTGCCTCTTTGGTACAATCCAGGGGTGCGCAATAAACTCTGCTTCGCCGGCAGATTTCACGGAGTTTTGCCCACTCTGCGTTATGCGTGTGACACGAAGTTCTGGCAAAACTCTGTCAACTGCTGCGTGGCTGAGTTTTTTCTTGCCTGCTTTAAGTTGGCGAGTGAGAATTTTCATCCCATAGTGCAATTTTCGGGCGCTAGAATGCCACCCAGCGAGATTTTCTCAACGCGGGCAGTCATGGCAGGTCGCAGCCATTCTCGTTGAGAAAGCTGCTGCTCGAGTACTTGAGCAGCAGAAAGAAGCAGCACCCTCTGGTGCGCCATGTGGTGCTGTTCGCACTGATTTTACAGCATGGAACAAGCTCCTGGGCGCTTCAAATTAGCTCAAGCAGCACAACGTTCCAAATTCCGCTCGCTCATTGAACTCTATGGAATCTCGCTTGAGTTTTTATGTAACAACACGGAATTCCACAAAGTGAAACTCCACAAGTTCGTCCCACCCCTAATACAATACTGTACTGGGGGAAGGGGGAGCGCTGTGGCTGATCAGTTACGTCAATTCTAGTAGATACAGCAGCAACTCCTGCTAGATAAAAGCACGAGGTACACGCAACAGAATTGTACAAGGTCACACAGTGTGGTCAGTTGAAAAAGCCAGGATGAAAACTCTGGTCTCGCAGGATCTTCTAGCAGCAGAGTACCTGATAAGCCACAGCTTTTCCCCAAATGCTGGATTGTACTCAAGCACCACTGGCAAACAATCCCTCCCACCTTCTCATGTTGGCTTGACTCTCTTATTGCTCAGGCTGGGCCATGCAGTGTGGTTATATCTCCCTCTCTACCCTCCTAGGTCCCATCTTTATCAGGCCAGCCTGGCTCAGGGAAGAAAATTGGGCACCGTGGTGTTGATGCCTCGGGAGAAACGACGTACAAGAAGGTACCGTTATTTCTGTGTGTTTCCCCATCCTTCATCCATAGCACTAGAGGGACAGCGAAGTACTAGGGAGGACTTCCTTTAATGGGAGGCCCTTTGCATGCTATGAAGCATTGTTTTTTTCTTTTTTAAATCACAAGAAATGGCTCTTAGGCATGTAGGGGAGCAATAGTACTGAGAAATCAAGGATAACACTGAACTTCACACTTAGGGTGGCTTACTCGTCATATTGTTTTTATTTTAATTTCCAGGCTATCGTCAAAACAGTACATTTGTATCCTCAGAATTGGGTGGAATCCTTTGCACCATGCCCTGTCATTCAGACTTTCTATATTTTTCTGGGCAGGAAACAGAACCAGCAGCGTAGTAGTAAACCACTGCGTGGTCGCCACTGTGTTACGAGGCATTCAGACGGAGCTGGAGGGGTTAGTCTGTCGTGGGAAAAAGATAGGAAGAGAAGTTTGTAGAGGATAGATGTTCTTGCGTTTGGCCTTTCCATTTTGCAAGTTAATCCTAATGGCTCCGGACCTACAAAGCTAATGACACAGGGTTGATTGAAACTATCATGGCCCTGGGGGAAAGTGTTCATATAAACACAAAATCTCTGCACACCAGTTAATTAGTCCTAAATTCAGAATTTTTTAGAGGAATTTCTGCTTATCTTTGCATGAAGGCCCACCTATTTTCTTTTCAGTTTCATTTACTTTTCTTTAATGTGTTTGATGCCCCATGAGGAGAGGGAAAGAAGAAGACTGGAAGCTAATTCATCCAGTTCGTTTTTTGGCTGCTGATTTCGGCCATTTTATCTAAAACCCAGAACTTAAAGGTCATAGTCTAACTGTTGTTTTGATTCTCTGCCTTGGATGCTCGTTCAGTTTCCTGGTTTTTCCATGCCCTGTCACCTCCTCATAGACTGAATTGCTCATGGGAAAATTGAAGATTTCCTGACATGCTGATTCCTCTGATAGGAAGTTTGGTCCTATGTGAGCAGTCACTTGTTATGCCTCATTTCTGTCAGTCTTTTGTGGCATTGCGCCAGGTGGAAAAATCTCCAATTCATGTACTAACTAGTCCTTTGTTTTATAATTCCTCCTACCATTGGATCCCTGTCAGCCCCCAAAAGTCCTTAAACTGACTGCAATAGTGATAATGTCCGATTACATCGTGAGTTCAATTACAAACTGTCATTTTTTTTTGGCAGACTACTTCATCCACGCTGAAAGGGGCCATCCAGTTGGGCATTGGATACACCGTTGGGAACTTGAGCTCCAAGCCTGAGAGAGATGTCTTGATGCAGGATTTCTACGTGGTGGAGAGCATTTTCTTCCCCAGGTGCGGCTGTTTTGAGAGTGAAAACCTACGTAGAACCTAATTTGAACTGTTTTAGAGATTGTTTCCTTAGGGAGTTTTTTCTTAATGCTACATCAGTACCAGAGACCTGCTTCATTTCACCTGGATGGAGAACAGTGGAGGGTAGACAGTTGGGAAGCAGGAGTGGGGGGAAGTGGTTTAGTAGGGATGACAAAGGTCATAAGGTGGCAGCAGGAGCAGTTGTGCGAATGGAAGAGATAAGGTCACAGTTTCATCTGGATAATGTATTTTACTATCACCAAGATGAGAAATGAGTATTGATAGCAGCCTGCTGTCAATGTAGGGTGGTTTTAAAATCATAAGCCGAAGCAAAGGATTCAAACCGCTGCTCTACACAAATGAAGTGTAACTGCAGAAGTGGATGCTGTGGAAGCTTTTTTTGGTTTCGCCTAGACAGCGAGGCATGCCGCTTACACACAGTGGGCTTACAGCTCCCCATAGCTTACCATTTGTTCGTTTCAGCGTTACTCTAATTTCCTTTGTATTTGTTTGTCGCGTCATGCAAGTGCTGGGTCTTCTTCTGTTTGGTCCTACCTAGTAGTTGTGTCGATCCACTGCTCCCATTGTTGGAGCTACTTTTTTCTTTGTGTTCAAGCACTCCATATGCATGCTTATGCTTTAATTCCATCTCCCATATGCTCGTAGATGTGACTTCTTTTACCTCCCACCTCTCTACCCTGTACTCTGTGCCACTGCATTCTACTCTGCTCCAGTCTGTGATTTCATATTACACCACTCTACGCTCCTGTGCTCTTCTCTGCACCGCCCTACGTCACTGCGCTCTACTCTGCACCAGTCTTCTTTACGCCGCTGCTCTTTACGCCACTGCAATCTACACCACTGCAGTCCACACTGTTCCACTCTACACCACTGTACTCGGCTCTGCGCCGCTGCTCTTTGCACTGTTGCACTCTACTCTTCTCTGCAGCACTATATGCCACTGCACTCCACAACCCTCTGCCCGCTCTGCTCCTCTGCCTCTCTCTACGCCACTTTGCTCTTCTCTGCACCACTGTACGCCACTTTGCTCTTCTCTGCACCTCTGTACGCCACTTTGCTCTTCTCTGCACCTCTGTACGCCACTCCACTCTGTGACCGCACTCTACGCCACGCAATGCCACTACACTCTACGCCATTGCACTCTATGCTGCTCCACCACTCTAAGCCTCTACACACTCTACTCTGCGCCACCTCACTTTATGCCACTTTACTCTGCACTACTCCACGCCAGTCCGCTCTTCTCTGCGCCACTCTGCTCTATGCCACTCTAAACTCTACTCTGCGCCACTGCCCTCTACTCTGCGCCACTGCACTCTACTCTGTGCCACTGCACTCCACTCTACTGCACTCTACTAAGCGCCACTGCACTCTACTAAGCGCCACTGCACTCTACTAAGCGCCACTGCACTCTACTAAGCGCCACTGCACTCTACTAAGCGCCACTGCACTCTACTAAGCGCCACTGCGCTCTACTAAGCGCCACTGCGCTCTACTAAGCGCCACTGCGCTCTACTAAGCGCCACTGCGCTCTACTAAGCGCCACTGCACTCTACTAAGCGCCACTGCACTCTACTAAGCGCCACTGCACTCTACTAAGCGCCACTGCGCCATACACTGTACCACTGCACTCTACTCTGTGCCACTCTGCGCCACTGCACTCTACTCTGTGCCACTCTGCGCCACTCTGCGCCACTGCACTCGACTCTGTGCCACTCTGCGCCACTGCACTCGACTCTGCGCCACTGCACTCTGCAATGGTTGTTTCATGGGGGATTAAAGTACTCAATGGAGTTTGTGTAGTGCACTCTGCTTTCTGTGTTGTTTAAAAACTTAATAAAATGATCCTGTTTTATGGGGGATGCCATGGTTTATTAGAAAAGAAAATAATGGAGAAAGTCTTATGATTGTGTTTGGGGACCAGCTGGTTTCATAAGGATATCTCAGTGTATTCGTTTGTTTTAAGTAACAATCTCTTTATTTATTAATGGACCCTTCATTCTTTCGAGTGCAGCGAAGGAAGTAACCTCACACCAGCACACCACTATCCAGACTTCAGATTTAAAACCTATGCACCTGTGGCTTTTCGGTACTTCCGGGAGCTCTTTGGCATCCGCCCAGATGATTATTTGGTAAGGACAATTCCTATCCTGTCTTCCTACTTGGCTTTTAATTCTGTTATTTAAAATTGACTTTGTTGTGTAGAAGTTGCTGCTGGTGAGCAGAGTTCTTGGGTGAACTAGTTTAAAAAGCTGCAGCTAAAAACTTGTGCAGACTTCAAATTTATTTTTCCTCCCATTAGAGCGCCTCACAATATGAGGACTTGACTTGGCAGTCTCCCGATTTATAAGCTTTTCCCACGCAGTAATTTTTGTCCTGTTTGTATTGGGCATTATTTTGGTTACCACAAACACTGGAGTTCAACTTGTTCTTGCTTCTTTCACCTCCTCCAGGTATTTGAGGGCCTCAGATAGGTCTATGTGCCAGATGCGTACCCAATGTGAGCCAGCACGTGCCTGTCCATGACCATTCCTCCTGGATGTTACTGATGGCCACCCGTTTTGTTTCCACTCTACCAGTTTTACATATAGTCGCAGCTTTCTGTGGCCTTGACATGTCTGGGCCGCAGCTTCCTACACAGTCTTGTAGGCACTTCACTCTTCTAAACTACTACTTCAGCTTTCCAGCTTTATTCACCTGCTACTTTGACGTGGTTTCAACAGTGGCCATTTCAAGCATGTTTTCATCCATGGTAATTAATGTTATACCTGCGACTAAGCCCAGTGTACAGATTTGTGTTTTTATTACTGAGCATTATCTGTGGTTTTGGGTTTTTATCAGATACCAACTTCTGGTTCTCGAACCTCGAAGTCATTGCAGCAGGACCATTGCCCAATGAACACTGCCATTAAACACATTTCCAACCTGAGCCTGGGTCCCAGTGACTTAAAGAAACTGTCTAGATCGTAACTTAAGAAGTTATTCATAAAGCTACATCTCCGGCTTAAAGAAATAATAGATCTTATTTAGACATTTGGTCCCATGTACTAAGTACTTGTGCTCCTTGTTTTAGGTAACTTCCCTTGGGTCATGTGTCACTCTTTCTGAATAGTACAGCCTCCTGGCCAATCAAGTGATTTGTGACTTGCAATGATTTTGAATCTACCCACAACAGCGGCGGCTCTTCCGCAATGGCGAAGGAGCATCACCCCACTGCCTGGCTCACAGTCATCAAATGAAAAAGAAAACTGTTATACTTTTTTTTTTTTTTTTTCTTTCGCTTTCTGGCTCTGAGCTAGCGTATGCAGGGAGGGGTGGAGCTGTGGTGTGGGTGGGGAGAGGAGGAGTGCTATGTGCACTATCTAGGTGCACTTATGTGTTTGGCCGACCGTCTCAGGCTGGCCAAACACACATGCGCACTTAGGTTTCTCCAGCCGGCTGCATTGAACAGCCAGGCTGGAGAAACCCCACAGACTCCATGATCTGAGTGAAGCGTTTTCCAGCTCGCTCAGGCCAATCCCCGCTGCTCTCATAACATGAGAGCAGCACAGGGATTGGATGGGAGTCTGTCCCAGGCGCTGCTTGGGCCAGGTAGAGGACAGGAGGCACGACACAACACTGGGAGGCGGCCAGCGGCTTCAGGTACGTTTTTTGTTATAGATTTTCTGATGGATACATCTGCCAGTGGATTCCTCACCTTGTGAATATCTCCTGCGCCAGCATTCCACTGAACTTTTTTCCCCAGCAGTCTACGCCGACGTGGACGTTGTAATGCATTGGCTCCGCTCGCGACTCCGTATGACGTCACCGGAGCCATAAGAGAGCCACGTCGGCGTGATGACGTCAGTTCCCTTTTTTTCCGCGCCGTCGACGCGCAACGGTTTTCCAGCACTCTCCTGCTACTTTGTAGTCTTGTAGTGGGTTACTGTTGGTGAATTGACCATGTCTTCGACTAGGAAGTCCGGTTTCAAACTTTGTAGGGAATGTGGGGGCCACATGTCGATGACAGACCTCAATGAAGATTGTTTGTGGTGCCTTTCTTCTGACCACGACGTGGAGGACTGTTCCAGCTGCAGAAGGATGAACCCCAAGGCCTTGAAGGAGAGAGAGGCGAAGCTCTTCATGGCCAAGGCAAAGAAGGAGAAGAGAGGTAGGAAGAAGGAGAGATCGAGGCCGGAGTCGTCGACTTCGCATTCTTCGAAGTCGAAGAAACACCACAAGAAAAGGAAGCATAGCTCTCGGCGCCGGCCTTCGAAGAGCAAGGCTTCGAGATCAACTTCGCCTCGACGTCGAAGTAAGGGTGTGTCTCCTTCTCCATCTCCTAGGAAGTCTCCAGAGAGATCACCTTCGCCGAAGCGGTCCCCGGCGCGGTCCCCGGCGCAGTCTCCGGCGCAGTCACCGGCGCCAGTGGAGTCTTCTGCTTCTGAGGTTAAGCAAGAACAGGAAAAGGAGCCTTCTCCAGAGCCGGCTGATCCTGTGGCTCCTGTCAAGGACTTTGAGGCTCCGGTTCCAGGTACTCCTCAGCCGGATTCGGGACCAATCCCTTATCCACAGTTCCCGACTCCGGGTGTGGATTCGACGCATTTTCTAAATGCTATGTATGGGATTTTTCAACGGGCTTCCTTCCCATCCGGCGCACCTTCTGGTCCCGTGGGTCCTATGGCATACACCTTGGGAGTGCCGCAGCATTATGCTCAGGCCCCATTTATGCCCTTTTTGCCGATGGCTCCTTCGTGGCAGTTTCCGGCGCCGTCTGGGGATCCGTCTCGACTTCGATTGGATCGGCCTTCTTCGGAGCCCTCCTCGACGCCGTTGCCGACTTCCTCGGCTCCGCGTCCGGCGCCGCCGTCTCCCACTCCGGCGCCGCCGACTCTGACACTGCCGTTTCCACGTTCGGTTCCACCGACTCAGCGTACGGCGGCGCCGGTTCCTTGGATCCGCTCAAGGAGAGTGGCTCAGAGAGTCTTGGAAGAGGAGCGTTCTAGGGAGGAGGTGGAAGAAGGTGAGGTGGATACATCTTCCGACGACTTTGAAGGGATTCAAGAGGCTAGTGGTCTTGATACAACTCCGGAGTGGGAGCATTCTTCTACTAAATCCTCTCCACCGCAGGAACTGGCTCCTTATCATTTAGTAATAAAGAAGGCTGCAGAGTTGCTGGACTTGCAGTTGCCCTCTGCTGAGTATAAACCAAACCTTCTGACTGAGGTACTACATTCGCCAGCTTCGACTAGTGAACCCTTGTTGCCTTTTAATGAGGCTGTTTTGGAGCCAGTTATGGATGTCTGGCGTAAGCCACACTCTTCGCCGCCAGTCTCCAGACAGGTGGCAAGGAGATATAGGGTGGCTCCTGGGGATCCAAGTTTTCTATCTTCCCACCCTTCTCCAGAAAGCCTGGTGGTGCAGGCTTCATGCTCGAAGCATGCTTCAGGAGCCTTCCCTCAGACTCCTGCAGACAGGGAGTCTAAAAAGGCTGATCAGGCAGCTAAGAAGACCTTTTCTTCAGGGAGCATGGCGCTTAAATCCACTAATGCCACCTGCTTATTAGGGCACTACGTTCATGCTCTGATGGACTCTATGAAATCATTAGCCCCTAAGTTGCCAGAAGGGGATAAGGCGTCTTTTATGGAGGTGGTCACTGACACTCAGGCTGCTGCAAGGCAGGTAATTCAGTCGGGGCTTGATACGGCTGATTCTGTGGCAAGGATAATGGGATCGTCGATAGCCACTAGGAGGCAAGCGTGGCTTCGTTCTTCTGGCTTTTCTACGGATGTTCAGGCCACCTTGGTTGATTTGCCTTTTGACGGACAAAAACGTTTTGGCAAAAAGGCTGATTCCGCCTTGCAAAGATTTAAAGAGAGCAGGGTGACGGCGAAATCTTTAGGTTTGCAGACTCCTGCTAAAGGATTTGGGCTTAAGAAATTCAGAGGCTTTGGCAGATCTTCATTTCGCTCCTTCCGGCAGCCTCCGCAACAGCAGCAGCAGAATCCCCTCTATAGGTCGTATAGAGGAAGACAAAGAGGACGAAGAGGTTCTGGCCGCAACCCATCTTCATCTTCTGCCTCCTCTGCTCCCAATGGAGCTTCAGGGAAGCAGCCCTAGATCCCCCATCCTAGATCATGTGAGACCTGTGGGGGGTCGGGTGTCCCACTTTCTGCGAGGTTGGAAATCTGTTACAACCGACCTTTGGGTTTTAAACCTCGTGGAGACTGGGTACGCCCTTCCCTTACGGGAGTTTCCTCCCCCTTACCCTCCTTGCCAGGGTTACTGCTCGGAAGACCATCTACTTCTTTTGCAAAGGAGGTTCTAGCTTTGCTTCAAAAGGGTGCGATAGAGGTGGTTCCAGAGCAGGAAAGGGGTCAGGGATGCTACTCCCGGTATTTCCTGATTCCCAAGAAGGACAGCAGATTGCGTCCGATCCTGGACCTCAGAGTCTTGAATTTTTACCTGAAACAGGAGAAATTCAAGATGCTGACCCTTGCGCAGGTTCTTCAAGCTTTGCAGCAAGGAGACTGGATGGTGTCGCTCGACTTGCAGGATGCGTACTTCCAAGTCGCACAGGAAGTATCTCCGTTTTACGGTTGGGTCGCAACATTACCAGTTTGCGGTCCTCCCGTTTGGTCTTACTACCGCACTTCGAGTATTCACGAAGGTGATGGCGGTGGTGGCTGCTCATCTCAGGAGGTCAGGGATTTCGGTTTTCCCCTACCTGGACGACTGGCTTCTGAAGGCAGAGTCCCCAGAGATGGTGCAACATCATCTGCAGGTAACATCTCAGCTGTTATTCGACTTGGGTTTTTCGATCAATGTGCCCAAATCTCACCTGGTGCCCTCTCAACGCAACCTGTTCATAGGGGCGGTACTAGACACTACTGTGTGTCGAGCATTCTCCTCAAAGAATTCTCGACATTCAGGAGTTGATCCTTTTATTCCACAATGGAGCGGTTGTTCCAGTTCTGAAGGTCCTTCGTCTGCTCTGTCTGTTCGCTTCCTGCATTCTGTTGGTTAACCATGCGCGCTGGCACATGAGGGCGCTCCAGTGGTGCCTCCGCAGGCAGTGGTATCAGCACAATGGGGATCTCAGGGAGTCCATCAGGATCTCCAGAGAAGCTGCAGCGGATCTATCTTGGTGGAGCGTGGCGGGCAATCTGTCTCAAGGGAAGCCCTTCCATCTGCCTCCATCGGTGGCCACGGTGATAACGGATGCCTCCTCCCTAGGGTGGGGTGCTCATCTGGGGGTTCTGGAGATCAAGGGTCTTTGTTCTCCAGAGGAAAGGTTGTTTCACATCAACTTTCTGGAATTGCGGGCGTTTCGTTTGGCACTCAAGGCCTTCCTCCCTTCCCTTCGCGGTCAGTCTGTTCAAGTCCTGACGGACAACACTACTGCGATGTGGTATGTCAACAAGCAGGGAGGAGTGGGGTCGCATTGTCTCTGCAGAGAGGCTCTGCGTCTATGGTCCTGGGCTCAGGACCATCAGATTTGTCTAATGGCAAATCATCTGGCTGGGGTGCTGAACGTACGTGCCGACAGTCTCAGTCGGCAGTTCTCCGCCGACCACGAGTGGAGGCTCCATCCAGAGGTGGTTAGTCATGTCTTTCGGATGTGGGGGACTCCTCGGGTGGACCTCTTCGCCACCTGCGAGAACGCGCACTGCCCGTCATTTTGCAGTCTCCAGTATCCGATGCAGGGATCGTTGGGGGACGCGTTTCAGTTGAGTTGGGGCTCAACTCCTTTACGCGTTTCCGCTCCATACCCTTGATTCCTCGGGTTCTGAGGAAGATTCGCCAAGACCGGGCCCAAGTTATATTGGTCGCCCCGGATTGGCCAAGAAGGGTGTGGTATACAGATCTTCTCCACCTCTCCTCGTGCCCTCTGCTCCGTCTCCCTCTGAGGGCAGACCTCCTCTCGCAGTCGGAGGGGCAGGTTCTACACCCCCACCTCCAGAGCTTACACCTTCATGCCTGGAGATTGAACGGGGCAACCTGAATTCTTTCTCTCTCCCGCCTGATGTGGTGGATGTTATTTTATCGGCCAGGCGACACTCCACCAAGTCGGTTTATTCATATAGGTGGTCTAAGTTTGTTAAGTGGTGTGGAGAGAGATCCATTGACCCTTTAAAAGCCCACCTTTCTGATGTGCTTCAGTTTGCTCTTTCCTTGGCTCAGCAGGGCTGTGCTGTGGCCACGGTCAAGGGCTATCTATCGGCCTTATCGGCTTTTCTGTGTCTTCCTGATCAACCGTCATTATTTAAATCTCCTATTGTTCTAAGGTTTATCAAAGGACTTACAAACCGGTTTCCACCTACTCCTTTTGTAATGCCACAGTGGGACCATAATCTTGTCTTGACTTATCTGATGGGGTCCCATTTTGAGCCTCTTCATAGTTGTCCTATGAGCCTGTTGTCCTTTAAGACGGTCTTTCTTGTAGCCATAAAATCGGCAAGGAGGGTAGGTGAGCTTCAAGCTCTTAGTTCTAAACCCCCTTTTTTAGCATTACATGCTGAAAGGATGGTTCTCAGGACCAGGGCTGCTTTCTTGCCTAAAGTAGTTACTCAGTTTCATTTGGGGCAGTCTATTACTCTCCCTGTTTTTTATCCACCTCCTCATCCCTCCAAAGAGGAGGAAAGACTTCATCGCCTGGATCCAAAGAGAGCTGTGAGCTTTTACTTGGATAGAACGAAAGACTTTCGTCTGGACGATCAGCTCTTCGCGGGTTATATTGGTCATTCTAAAGGAAGAGCTGTGCACAAGCGCACTTTATCGAGATTGATCATCCTTGCCATCAAGATCCGCTATGCCCTGGCTGGTAAGGTTCCTCCTGAGGGTATTAGGGCTCATTCAACTAGAGCTAAATCGTCTACATCTGCTTTGGCCAGGGGTGTTCCTGTGGCAGACATTTGTAAAGCTGCGACTTGGGCCCCCTCCATACTTTCGCAAAGCATTATTGTTTAGACTCTGAGATGAGGAGGGAGGGCCACTTTGCGCGCTCTATTTTGCAGGATTTTTTGGTATAGGAAGGTGGACACCCTCCTCCGGGAGTGGGACTGCTGTGGGAATCTATTCACAAGGTGAGGAATCCACTGGCAGATGTATCCATCAGAAGAACAAGTTACTTACCTTCGGTAACGCTTTTTCTGGTGGATACAGTATCTGCCTGTGGATTCCTCACTGACCCACCCGCCTCCCCGTTGTCCACCTTTTGTATACCTAAAAAGATGTCTTGCTTGAGATGTTGTTATGCTTTATGGTATGTACTATGTATATTTGGCTGTATATTGTATACTGTGTATACTTGAATCTGTCGTTGGTCCACCTGTGCGCCTCGGAGGCACGGAAAAAATGGGTGGAACTGACGTCATACGGAGTCGCGAGCGGAGCCGATGCATTATGACGTCCACGTCGGCGTAGAGAGCTGGGGAAAAAAGTCCCATGGAATGCTGGCGCAGGGGATATTCACAAGGTGACGAATCCACAGGCAGATACTGTATCCACCAGAAAAAGCCTTACCGAAGGTAAGTAACTTGTTTATTACTAACACCCCTTCCTGTGCTCACCCTCCTGCATTCCCTCCGCCCGCTCACCACTCTTTGTTTGTGGCGGCCGCCACTGATCTACTATAGAGTCAATAACTTATTTTTGGTTTCTTCCAGAAATGTTTCTCTTGGCAATTAATTTCCTATGGTGTGGGCAGATGAAATTGCTCTACCTTTTTCTGTTCAGAGTCCTAATCTCAGACCTGCTTCTACTACGATTTCCTGTGCCAGTTCCAAGGTCATTTTCCGCTCTTCTGTTAAAGTCCATACTTAAATTAGTGCCTGACCCCAACATGTGAAGTGTAGATAAAACCCCAAATCCTTTATACTGTACCAGTTCCTAAACCTGAAAAGAAGTATAAACTGGCTAACTGGTGCATTTTAATTGGTCATCCTATCCCAAGAGATTCAGAACTAGGCTTTCTTATATTTCAGCCATCCTCCACGTCCCGTAGCAGGGAACGTCACCACCCTAATGTACTAGGGAGAAAAGTTTCTGCAGCAGCCGTTAAAGCGATCAACTGCTTCCTAATCGTTACAGGGTAGAGTAGACAAATGTATGAAGATATATCCCCCTTCATCCAAGGAGTGTAAAGATCAGAGGGTAAAATGAATGTAACACAAGACCACCTTGTTTGTTGTGCTGATAGACGTATCAGTGGTTGATTAATCTTAAGCACATCATTCCACCATAGGTACAGACCTAGGTCCTTAACATGCCTTACTATAGTCATACCTTTTTTGGGAAAGCATGTTAAAGATGCCATACAAAATATTGCGACTTGCTCACAGCCATGCACTTGCTGATCTTGTCCTAAAGAAGGAAAGGATACTCCTTTCCTGGAAGACCAGGCTTCTGTCTCCTTCTTGAACCAGATATAAAAACTGCCGGAGCAGTCAGTGTGGCAGACTCTGTTACCAAGAAAATGATACCTATTCAGACCAGCACAACCCAGGTCAATATCTGAGTGGGGAGCACACTGTCAAGTCAGATCACAACACTTCAAAACACAATGACCATTTTCCTTATTGTTCCATTTTTCTAGCCCTACATGGGGCAAGATCTTACATTATGCTCAAGAATGGAAAGTTATGAAGACTGAGATAGGTGATTGACAGTCTAATATGGTCACACCCTATAATTTCCAAATTGGCTGCCTCATACCCTTCCTCTAGGTTTGGTCCAGTTACATTTGTAATATGTAGAAAAGGAACGAATGCTGTTCAAACAGTGTTGTTCAAAGTAGCAGTAGAGAATTTGCCAGTGAGAAAAAGGAATATATTTTCTTGTACAGAAAAAAGTCAGGAAGTTGGAGACGATGTAAGAAGAGTGTACCAGTGAGGAAAACAGTTAAAATTGATGGTTATGATCAGAAACCAGGATCTGTTCAGTCCGACTTTATAACTCCCTCCTGGAAGTATGTTTTAGATTGTTTTCGGGATAACCTTATGCTGTTTGAGAACAAGACCTATAAAACAATTAGACAACAATGCTAACAGACAGTGGAGATGCAGTGCGAAAAAGTGTGCATACCCACACTTTCAAAGAGGCACTAATCTGATTGGACCTTTCCAACAAATTTGTCAGAAGGCCCCTGGTTTTACAGATTGGAGCTCTATCATGCACTTATTACAGAGGCATGCATGTAATTTGGGGCTCATCTTGAATACTTTATGGTCTGTTTTAAGAAGAGCCTGCCTTTCAGCATTCCACAGTCAATGGTGATTCAGCTTGGGCTGTAAGCTTTTCAACTCCTTCTTACGTAATCTAGACAGACCATACGGTAGCATTTTTTACATCATGAATTCGGGGTGCACATGATTAACTCAGTTGTCAGAAGTCGAACAACTGCACTGACTGTTGGATCACCTTTACAAGTGAGCACTTGCCAGGGAAAACTAATAGTTTGAAGTTCCACCAGAGCAGGACAAAACGGGTTTGACCGGAGAGCAGTAGACTGTGGTCCCGGTTTTGCAAATTGTAACACCCAGTAGTGGATTTATTTGCTGTGCCTCAGAATATCAGATTCCAAAACTTTGCAAGCTGGCTGTTGTATCATGACCCCCAAGGTGAAGTGTTTTGATTCCCAAGAGCTGGAGTACAGTCAATTTAACGATATGTCAAAAGGCGAGCCATGCAGGTTTCATTTTCACCTCATTCATGGACCCAAGGTGAGCACAGAATGGCATCCAAGTCCTGCATTATTTACCAGCTTTCTTGCCAGCTTGAATTCGGTTCCGTAGAAATTTCAAACCCATAAGGCTGAATATTGTCTGTAGTCATGTTTCCGTGTTGCGCCCAATTTATAGTGCTCACAGTCCGTAGATCCCCAGAAGTCCCAATATAAAGATACAGCCTTTTTGGAGAAACTTAGAATTGGCAGGTGTCTCTCACGCAACTCCCATTTGATTTAAGCTTGAGTGGTAGGGAATGTTTAGGGTCAGAAAACCTGTCCGAGAATCTCTCATAACTGGTGGTTTTTATGGAGCCTCGTCCAGTGCTTAATTTGTATAAAAAAAAAAATGTTGTGCCGGGGCCCTCGACAAGAGGACACCGGAGCTTGCACCATCCGTTGCCCCTGGCAGCACTGCCAATGACAGCACCAACACACTACTAATCATTACACTCTTAAAAGTGTGGCAATTCCTACTATTACTGGGCTCCAAAGCTATAAGAATGGCTTTGGAGACAAATAGTAATAACTGGAAATGTACATTGAAATAATAAACAGATTTTTTTTGTGCTCATACCTAAATTGGCAGACACCACTACCATGTGGCAGACAGTCAATTAAGTGCCCGTGATGAGCACTGGAAAGCACCGGCACAAATTAAGCACTGGTCTCGTCCCACATCCCCAAATCGGTATGCACACATAATAGCTGGTATTTCACTATTTGATTCTTTATTGTGCACAATTTCTGTAAATCAAGTACATTGGAATGATTGTAACTAGTATAATACAGCCAAGCAAGAATTCTGCTTAATTAGGGCAAAGGTCAAATATGCCTCAATCATATTTTATCACACATGATCAGACTACAAGTTATAAATAAATTGACTGTATCCAGCCTTCTAATAGCATGGTTGCCTGTTAATATGGTAATATGCTAGGTCATGCAGTGCCTCCCCACATACCTTCGGGTGTGTTCAGGCTCGGTCAGAAGTTCCTGCTTCAGTGCTCCCTTCAGCAACCCATCTGTGTGTTTAACACTGCCCTTGTATCAAAATCGAATATACCTTTTATAGGCCTGGTGTTTACTAGAGCGACAACAGACTGAATATATTTGGTAGTTTGCTGTTTATTTTGTGCATCATACAAAGTTTCATTCACAATATTATCTCAGAGTGCAGACTTTCTACAAGTAAACCGGTAAAGTCTTGTATTTCGGCCGATGCGTCCTGCTCATGATTTTTACAGCAGTTATTGGGTCACCTCATGACCAGCATGGATTAACATAACTTTTACAAGCAGTATTGTACGTTAGCCAGGACCTGCAGTTTTTCTAATTACGTGCACAATTGGTGTATGAAGAAACCTTGAACATACACATGTTGGTAAAGACATGTTATCTCAGTGATTCTTCAAAACACACGTGTTTAGTTGCTTTCTGTGTTCTTATTTGATTCATGTTTCCCTTACTATGCATGTTCAATGATTAACTCGGACTAGCTTCATGATTCACTTGTAATAAATTGCAACAAAGCACATTACTCACACTTCTGTTCTAAGATAGTGTAGTTTGCAAAATAAATACCATAACAGTTGTGGTCTTCCAGCAAGGAATGATCTCATTTAGACTAACAATAAGAGAAAAGACCTAGGTATCACACGTGAACTGCGTGATCACATGGTTTAATCCTGGTGGGAACATCCATGACGTTATGCAGATACCTTCTCATCAAACACATTCTCATTTGTTAGCCCGTGAAAATGGCGTGAGGCCATGTGGCTGAGTGAGGCATGTATTGGCTAAATGGATGTACCTGTGAGACTTGGGATATGTCTCGGTTTCGAGGTGTACATCTTCTCTGGGTGAGAAATGTCTTAGATTACATCATCACTGTGGAGTACCTGAATGCCCTAAAGTAAGCAGTATTCTACTTGTATGAGATCTGTGGAGGGAGATTTATGGTGTTGAAGTCTTTTCAAATATTGCTGTCATTTTTTGGGGGTAAAAGAGAACCCACAACTTTAGGTTTTCTTCTATGTCTACAAAGGGGCTTCCAGTATTCAAGGTGGCCTCTACTTGGAGGGGTTCTTTACTAGGTATGCAGAACATGAAGTGTATGGTTCTGTAGATGTTAAATAGTCCTTTACACCATAAGATGAGATGAGTAAGTAAGCGGTTGGCAGTCATTTCTGTCACTGCAAGGTATTGGTATTCAGTAAGCACTATATAAACAGTTCCCCCATCCCATTTAATTATTCATTCTGATTCTTAGTTATGAAAGAGAAATAAATACATGGGATGTAGCTGCTGGTCCCTGCAGATACGCACACAGAGAATAAAAAAGAGAATGTCACTTTGCCAAAGTGTGCTGGGATCCTGTTGGTCATCTCAAGATTTCCTGATTGAGAACTATTGTTACAGGTAAGTAACCTGCTCTCCTGTCTATATTCCTCAGGTCCCATAAATATCCCATGGTGCATCTAGGGATTAATAACCGGTGGGCCTTAATATTGTGTTATTTATACCGCGATTACAGAGGAGTATATTTATTTCAATGTATGGCAGCGAAGGGTGAGGTTTGAACTCTTCAATTGGCAGGATAGATTGTTGTATTGTTGATTGTTTTAAGGTGAAAATTAAATAACTCCTCTGTATATTTGTTAATTTTCCGTTTAGTGCAACACTGCTGAAGTGGTATTCATTTTTTTTCTTTTTTTGTAGACTAGTCCAGATCAAAGAGATTTGGAAAACAGCTAAGTGGCGTTCTCAGTACACCATAACCAGACACTGTATGAACACCATCTCCTGGCCCACATCTGTTTACAAATTGTGTGCATAGCTTATTTGTGCATCAAATCACTTTCTCCTACTTCTCCTCCCTGTCGGGTATAAATTAGTTTGATTACATCTTGGGAGGGAAGAAGTTACTTGCTGAATGCATTCCTTATACTTTCAGACGATGTTCTACCCTCCCACTGGGATTTCTAGTAAACCTTGATATTCAGGGCATAGAAACAGGACTAGCGTGGGATTCTTTTTGTACTTTTTTTGTACTCTGGGGAAAACATGAGGAGCTGGCACAAAATGTAATGGATTACGGTGATGTGACACATGGCCACTGTGGTTAAAGTTTCAGCATTTGCCTTGTTTTAGACATCATGTGCTCTCTGGATGATGTTGTTTTCCTCCCCTCCTAGTATTCACTCTGCAATGAACCCTTGATAGAGCTCTCGAATCCTGGCGCCAGTGGATCCCTTTTCTATGTTACAAGTGATGATGAGTTCATCATAAAAACTGTGATGCACAAGGAGGCGGAGTTCTTGCAGAAACTTCTCCCTGGCTATTATATGGTAAGTACTTGACCAAACAGTGGGGCCTTGTCCGGTTTTGTGAAAGAGAGACCTCCAGGTTCTTATGTTCCATTTCCTTTTCATTATGGATACAGATTTCCAATTTCCAGGCTTTTATGGCTTTAGGAAAAGGATTTCGGTAAATGAAGGTAACTTCCAAAGGTTAAAGTGTTTGGATCCATACAAGAATAAGCTATGCTCTTAAAAGTACTTTAATACAGCCACAAACCATTAAGCATTAAAATATACAAATGACCGTCGGCAAAGCAATCTAATCCCTTCCTACGAGGGCCTGTCAAGGGTTCTCAAAGCACAAATATTCTACCCTAAGGGTATATTATGTATTGTAATTGAGGAGTCAAGCGCAGAAGCCTTGCCTACTATGTTTATCTGTGAGAGTTCATGTAACAAATGGTCTATTGACTTCATCACAGTGTAATAACAATCCATCCTCAAAGGCCTATTGACTTTAACAAATGCTTTTTAAATAAATAAATAAATCAGGACTGCTGACCTTTATTGCTAAATAGATGATACAAATGACATCTGACATCCCTTTTGCCACTGAGTCGACCAGGCTTATAGTCTTTGTCATTGGTTTGTCACCCGCACCAACTCTAGCCTACCCATCCTCCATGGTTCGAACAGAGATTCTCACAATGCACATTTTGCTCACTACCTGGGTTTGTCAGAGAGTGACCAACATCAAAACCCTAATCTAGCATGGTAACCTGTGAGATACCATGTAACAAAATACAAATCTACAGCTTTACGATTGTGCAATAATAATCTGCCCTTTAACATATAGCGTTCACGATAAATATGCCAGGCCTACTGCCTTCCTCATAACTTTTTATTATAATTAAGGCTACCTGTTTTCAGTTTTTACGGATTTTTACAGATAAATACAGACTGAAAACAAAGTGTTTTCTGTCTGCATTTATTTTTAAAGGTGAAAAACACAGAAAATGGTTCTTCTTTAAGTGAACCTCTGTGCTGTCTTTCATGAATTATATAACCCAACAGCTGAACAGCATGGAAAATGAAAAATCAGGATGACATTACTTTAAATATCTGCATATGTCAACATACATTTGTGGTATTATGCTTATATTTACCAGTGGATGTATTTTTATGTAATATTTGGCCGCTTAAATAGCTAAAACGCGACAGACATCAAAGTATGAGTGTGCGTCAATCAGTTACATAAATTTGGAAATGTACAGTTTTACAACTTCATATTTACGCAAAACACAAAATAGATATGGATAGATACAGATAAAATGGCCGAAAAATAAATATGGATATATACAGACGGAAATGTTACAAAATAAATACCATAAAACCGGGAGCCCTAATTATAAATAGATCGGACTTATGACATCTGAATAATTTTTTCCAATGAGCCAATCATGCCTATATACCTTATTAGTCATTTTCCAACTGAGTGCTATTGTATTCAGTGTGTGCGTTCCCAAAATACAGCACTCGCGTATATAGTCCAAACTTTATAACTATGTACAAAATTATATTTGATAAAGCCATGTACAAACCCTCTTAAGGAGACTTAATAAGAAATATCTTGATGCAAATCTTGTACTGGAGTGATTTGCCAGTGGGGGTAACCAATGTCGAAACCCATGCCTACTGTGGTAATATTTGAGATCCGCCTATCCTCAGGCTATAACACTGTGTAGTGATAATCTACTCTTAAAGTCCTGTCGTCTTTAACATATGCTTTTCACAACAAATAAGTCTGGCCCTTGCCTTACTTTATGCTTTTGGCATTTGACGTATGACATGATTTGTCAACATAACGAAGTCAGGCTTACTGTGTTGACCATACACTTTACAACAAGGCAAAGGAAGCAATGCAAGTATGCAATTACTGCCCAATCCTATGCTGTAGTTAAGGGAATCAAGATGAACCAAAGCCCCAGCTTCAGTAATACTTCTTAAAGCTCTTGTTCTCATGATGGAATGAGGTCTTGAGACAACTGTACCTAAAGAGTGGCTTATGTGGATACAAACTAGGATGCAACACATCAAACTTTTAGATGATTGGCTGTATGATGTAGTGCTGTTTCGCTTTTCTTCCCCAAGAAAAACAATAAAAAGAATTGTTCTTAAACAAAATAAAAAAAATAAAAATATGATTATAGTATACTCTCAAAATCATTTACTTGCATTCATAGAGAAGTTTACCATGGAGACCGGAAGTTGCTACAAACTAAACTATGACGCATGAAAATTATATTAAGGGCCTGATTTAGCGTTTGGCAGGCAGTTAACTCATCACAAAGGTGATGGATACGCCGTCTTCCTTATTACAAGTACCAAAGGAGATAATGCACTTGTAATGAGGCTGACAGGATAACCATCTGATTTGTGTCGGAGTGACCCGTCCTCCAACCTTTTAATCAGGCGCTAGGTCTCTAAGCTCACACTGTTGAAATCCAAAGCCCCGGTGTTGCTGTTGAAAATTAGGATTGACTTTTTCCTATTTATAATGTTTTCCTCAATCCTTTGTTTTATGTGACATCTGGTATACCAGTAACAAAAAATACACTTATCTGACTAATAAGGAAGAATCGAGTTAGAAGAGGAATGAGATATATAACAACATTGGTGTCCTGGGATTAGACTTATAATTGTACAGAATTTGCTGTGGTCTTTCACTCCATAGGTAAAACTCCAGAACTTCAGTGAGCTCATACAAGAACTGAAAGGGGAATATGGCTCTTTGAAGCCTGCCACTGGACTGAAGCCTTTTGTTCGTGTAGTGATTTGCTCTTTAACTGAATTTGAGGTCCATAAAAGGGATCTCCTTTATTTGACTTATACTGTGAGCAAATGTAATAACTTCCTTTATTCATCAGACATGAATATTGCTTGCTCTGTCTTCTCATTTAGCTATGTGAGCACAGCTAGCTCTTCGAGTGCGTAGGAACAGCAGTGACCTTCGCTTAAGTTTACAATAGATGCAGATTGTGTACTTTAATTACCTCACCAGCATTTGTTAATGACTTTTCTCCTTATTCAGGATAAAGTCCATCTTTTTCTCTATTGGCACTCCGTTTCTTTGTGTTGCGGCTTCTGTAAGTAATGCAAATGTGGTGGGAGGTAGGTGTACGGGCGTGGCATGCTCCTTTCTTCCCTGTAACATTGCTTGTGTTGTGTTAGGGTGTTTGTCATTTCGAGAGATCTAACTGTACTAAAGCCATGTGTGGAATTGCTTAACCATGTGTGAGAGTGACATTTCCCATCAATAGCCAGCCACATTAATGTTTGATCTGCCAGTTCTTTATCCGATGATTTACTGATATCCGAAAATGCTGATGAATTGGAATATAGAATTCATTTTGTTAGCTTTACGTCACACAGCAGTGTCTTGAATGCGTTTATTTTCTTGGGCCCCTACCAAATTTTCAGCTAAATCCGGGTATATGCACAGTGTCTGCTTCAGTTCTTCAGTAGAAGTGTTGGTCTGTGGCTTACTTCTACAAGTGCACCAACACTCACCTTTTAATTTAAGTGCACAGCAACACATTTTCATGATGTATTTATTAAAACTACTAATTTGTACCCTTTAAGATCAAAGTCCTTGCAAGGCACAAAGAAATTAGAATGAAAGCTAGGTACATTTCCCAAAGCAGATCACTTCAGTGTTTACGGAGATATTGGCATCATTGGATACCCAGAGCAGCTGAGCACATTTTGCTGTTTAGTGGATTTGACCGCTGATACCTCTTTGAAAACATCAACTTCGTCCAGTCCTTTAAAACAACCAGGATTGTCTGCCCTTTTAATGAGTTTAAGTTCCACTTCATAGTGTGAATGTGATTCTCCATCCTTCTCTTCAAGTGCTATGCTAGAAGGGTTGATAGACAATGCTCTTGCACATAGTTAAACAATGTGAACCTGACAGATGGCGGCAACCTGGGTTTGGTTCAAGAGCCAGGAAGCATCAGACCAGATTGCAATGGAGTTCCAAGTGGCATCATTTTTGCAGTGATTTTTATTAAACAGCAAACTGCTGGTCTCATAAGAGGAGAACAGCGCTGAAAGGCTGATATTCAGTCACTCTTCAAAGGTAGAAGGGCATTGAAGATTGAAGCAGTGTGCTTACTGACAGCTCAGCACCTTCGAACTGCACCTATGTGTAGTGTGGACAGATAGTCCTAGAATATGTCTTTGCCAAAGCCATCAGTGCTGCCATTCTCCTTGTCATTAAAATTATCAAGACGCTTGGCTTGCTGTTTGCCTAAGTGAGGCTAAATACATGTTCAGATATTTGAATTGTTCTAAAGCCTCATTTGCCACAAATTTAATGGAAAAGCTTAATACACTTTAGAAGGAATAAAACTGCAGCAACCCGTAGTTGAATAAACAGTAATTGGTTCGGTATGGAAGAGAGGATTATGGTGAGCTAACTTCCATGTCTTGCAGAAAAATAGCCAGTGATGTAAATTAATATTTATACGGTTGGCCCGGGAGGGCAAGTTACTAAGACTAGAATTGTTCCCAGAATAAATGAACGGTTTAAAACCGGTACAAGTGCTTTCAAGAAAGGTTTAAAATGAGCAAAATAACAAAATGGTCCTGGCCGAAATCTGAGGAAATGTGCAAGTAGCAGCCAGGCAATCTGAATGAAGGGGTAAAAAAATAAATAATTAAAGCTACAGAGCTGGACATTTTTGGGTTGAAAAGTGAGCAACAAAATTGGTGCAGGTAGCGCACCCAAAGGCCGCAAGAACGAAGGAGCCTGTGGCATGGTAACGATAATGAGAGCAGTATGGGCTGTGAAACACCGCTTCAAGAACAACAGAGCAATAAGCAAATAGAAGGTTTTAGAGATCTGAGAAGCGAGCTCTAAACTTAACATTTACAGTCTGGGTGAAAGACCAGGAGAAGTAGGAAGCTGTGTATTTGCGCTCTGCATAGCATTGATTTAAGCTGATCGAAGGAACCAAAAGTAGTTTCAAGGTTCGTTGATTGGTCACTCTTATGATAGAGGTGATCCTTTCCTATAACTTGCAACTGGTTGGAAAAGGAGACCACAAGAGATCATCTGTCCTCTTGCATGTAAGGGTTTAGATGCATGGAACAGTTCTGTTTGCTAGATTTGTGTAATTCTGAGTAGTTCACTTGGGTTCTGAGCTCAAGGTTGAAAGTGTTTCACAGTTTTGGGCTCTGGGCGCCATCTTTGATTTTCTAGTATGAATGTTAGATCACCTGAGAAGATGCTGACTGGCTGGTATACAAAGGCAGTCAATTGTATGGATGTTGAGGAATTTTACTTCAGTTTGCTTTGCTCTACATTTTATTCTGGATACCCACAGGAGCTGTGGAATACTTTCTGGGCCGGCTTGACACGGTCCGGTTGCCATAAATAAAGAACAGTTTGGTGGCCTAGTTGTTCATTCTTTGAGGCCTAGCGATAATAGGGGGGGGGGGGCTGATAAAGACTATATTGAAGTAGTCTAGGAATGTCATTACCAACAATGAAGTGTGAGCGCTATAAAGTGATTAGTTTGCACAAGCAAAATATTTAATGTCGCAAAGACCAGTGAAAAGTCACACATTTGGCAGTTCTTGCCCATGCTGGAGGGTGCCTCTCTGCTTTGATAAGCTCTTCAGCTTCTGATCGCTAACCATTTCTCACTCTCCATTATCCTCAGAACTTGAACCAGAATCCTCGCACCCTTCTGCCCAAGTTTTATGGGCTCTACTGTGTCCAGTCAGGCGGCAAAAATATCCGTGTGGCTGTTATGAACAATGTACTGCCTCGGGTTGTGAAGATGCACATGAAGTTTGACCTCAAGGGCTCAACTTATAAACGTCGAGCTTCCAGGAAAGAACGTGAGAAGTCCCGACCCACTTTCAAAGACTTGGACTTCATCCAAGATGCTCCAGAAGGACTAATGTTGGATGGGGACACCTTGAGTGCATTGGTGAAAACACTGCAGAGGGACTGCTTGGTATGCTAGCCATTGGCTTCCTTTCAAACACAACACACTGAACTGTAAATCTGTTTGTGCCTCAAACCCAAAACTGCCTGTTCCCTGATTAGTAGAGCCATTTATTCCACTCAATTAACACAGCTTCAGTTCAAACACAACCTGTGCTTCGTTCCCGTGCAGTGCATGCTGGGCAATATATTTGATACAAGACAGCCCATTCTCTACCGTCCAAGGCATTCAATTCCCACCTTAGCCTAATTTCATTACATCAAACATAACACCCTCATTCCTGACCTAATGCTTTAGTATCATCCTAGCGCATCAAGTGGAATGTCGCTCCATCTTTGTAATTCACACAACAGTCCAATACGCCAGGCTTGTTCCAGTGCATCAAACCCAAAGCATCCCATTATTGGTATTTTGCACCTAATACATGCCCAGGCTTGTTCTACTCTATCAAACTCAAAAACGTGTCTGTCATAATCCAGTGCATCAAACCTAAAACATTGCCTGCAATTACCCAGTGCCTCAAACTCATGACTGTCCAAAATTTATTTAAATACTTTCAAAATACACCTCTCTCCTCATGCACTGCATAAATCCAACAACACCAGTTCATCAAACTAACATTGTTACAACATTGTTCTTGGGTATCAGAATCAACATTCCACGTTTTGCCCTGTGCTTCAAACCCAATACCATCCCAGCCTAGATGCACTGCAAACCCAATATATTGCCAGTCTTGTTTTAATGCTTCAACCAGAAATCACTTATACTAGACCTGCTCTTTCATCCTTGTAGTCCATCATATTCCGCAACACCGCTACCTTGAATTCAGTCAAATCTAATGCCAAAGCATTAAAGCGGTCCAAACCTTGTTGAGTACATCTAACATAATGTAAACATGCCCCTACCTAGCTCTAGTGCATGTGTGGTACAAAAGATTTAATTTCTCAGTGCATCCAAGTTAACATGACGGTGGCCAAGGCCTTTTGTGTTTCATTCTTCAGCTATTTAAATAGTCTTCTCTTGTTTGTGTTCCCTCAATTAGCAGCTGTTACTGCTGCTATCATATTGATCATGGTGATTTTGGTGACACTGCATACCGATGCCCACACATTACAGTGCATCACAGCCCAAGGTTAAAAAGGTTTAGTGCAGAAAGAAGTTTGAAAATGCAGGTTTTTTGAGTAGATGTTGATGACCAGTGGACGGCCTCTACAGTTTTCTCATTTCTACAGTAATGCACCACCCATTCTTCCTCTAACCTTATTAACTTGCAGGTGCTGGAAAGTTTCAAGATCATGGACTACAGCCTGCTTCTGGGAGTACACAACATGGACCTGCAAGAACGCGAGAAGCAAACCGATGGAGCGCAGAGTACATCTGATGAAAAACGGCCAGTTGGACAGAAGGCTCTCTACTCAACAGCGATGGAATCCATCCAAGGAGGTGCTGCAAGGGGCGAGTCTATTGACACTGATGACACGTAGGTAGAATTGAGGGGGACTCTAATACGTAATTTTGTTAGTCACCTTGGCTTAAGTTTTAAACTTCGTATTTGAGCTTGTGGTGCGTTTTCCCTGCCCACTTTTTTCCCAGCTACTCTGAGCAGGTTGGCGCTTAACTAGAAACTAACCACATAAGAGGTCTTGGGGATTTGAGAGGTAGTCCGAGGTTCACTTAGAATGCGGACGGTATCAGGTTCACAAAATCAGAATTTGGAAGCTGGGTAAAGCTGGTTTACAATTAAGTGGGAAAACTTTATAACTATTGTAGTGGGTTTAGATGAACAGCAGCGTTTGTGGTCATACTAAGTATGGTGAAGAGAAGACTCAAACACTGAACTGGTTTCCAATTGCAAAATATTTCTTTAGGGCATTGGACAGAGGAATAGGAAGATTACGTGAACATCAATGTGTTTTCATGCAAAACAAACAAATACACTAACTCCTTGTTCTAACAAGTACATGCTTGGAATAGTGCATCCTCCAAGTTGAGTCGCAGTGAATACATTTTCGAACGGAATATTCCTAGTTTCATAGATTTCCAGTTTGTGGGAAGAGTTTAGTGCATATGTTACACTTGAGATCCGGTCTTGCATGGTTTCTGAAGCACACTATTTTGCAGAAAGGAAAGGTTGGGGCAGGTCGCCATTCCTTTGTTGCAGTTTTACGTAATCCTTGCTGTAACTTTGTGTTCTTTTGTGTGTACATTGGAAGTAAAGTATGAATATCTGACATCAGTATCCACGCCAATGCTTACTCGTGAGGATTTTAACACTGTGTGGGCAGAATAAGTGATGACTTTAATCTTTCCCTTCCACAAAGCTTAGGTCACAGAGTATTGCAAGATGCACAAGCTACCGGGCCACTGCGGTGTTTTCAATTCACCAGAGACATTCTGCCAGCAGCTGTGCTGTATATGGCAAATTTTGCTTTGAAAATAATTTTCACTTGAACTATTACCTGCCGCTGAAAAAAGAGTTACATTCCTGGTCTTTTTGGTTTTGTTACTCCTGGGAGTCTCATTCCATTCTTAGTTGCAACTTAGGAACTCTTCTATAATCGAAGAGGTGCCAATGGTTTCCTTGCCTTTTTGATAACTGTTCAGTGGCTCACTAGCTGTATTTCAGTCCCAAGACATTAATTAATATATATGGACCGGAGTCACTATTTTGAAGGAACACCTGCAGCAAGTTCCTTCCAAATAGATATTCCATATCCGTTTCTATACCATTGCAGAAAGCATTTTTTGCTGTCACAAACTCAAAATCTGATAGTTTGCAGCCGTAAAAATGTTTTGTGCATTTGCCCCCATGTTCTTAATCATCAATTTAATAAGTAGGTTTTTTTTCTTCGTTTTTTAGGAAGTTTGGTGTATGCCTAATTGGACAGGCTTGCCACATAAAACAGCCTTGTTTGTGCAGACGCTACCTTCGATATGTTCCCCTGAAATTACTTTTTCTTTCAATGAATGTAGTCTCCCTGGAATGTCTGTCTGAAAGCATGATTAAACAGCAAGTGCATTGTTTTTTTGTTTTTTATCCCAACCCTCTCTCCGAATCCAGAATGGGTGGTATCCCCGCCGTCAACCACCGGGGAGAACGGCTTCTACTGTACATTGGAATTATTGACATCCTCCAGTCTTACAGGTGGGTGTACATGTATGGATGTGTTGAGGCAATCTGCTGTTGCAAATCTATTGTTATTCTGTAACATCACCTTGAATGGAGATTTACTGAAAGAGAATAATTGCTTGCTTTGATTGGGAATCTGACTGTTGAGTTGTGAGAGAGGGGCAGGACGCAAGACAGTTATTAAATCAATTTTGAAATCTTGCGTTGAGTATTTGCTTTCCCCATAGAACAGGAAAAACAGAATGCAAGTTGACATGGTGTGGTTTGTTTTCCAGGTTGATTAAGAAACTGGAACATACATGGAAGGCCCTGGTTCATGATGGAGTAAGTTTCCAGTTCTTGCTGTTGAGCCAAACTTTAAACAAATCTGTTCCATGTTCTTCAGTCTCTTTTGTCTGTTGAACTATAAAGAGCCATTTTGTAAATTGCGTCAACCATACCAATCTGTATATGCTCTACACAACTCGATGATTTTCCTTCAAAAAAATACCTAAATAAGTACCTGTGACGTTTGAACGAGGCAGATTCTGTGTAGAAAAGGTATACCATGTTTCGTGTTATTAGAGTAGCAGTATAGGACATGGTGTCCCCCTATATTTATATGGGGTAATGCGCACAACTGTCCACATATAGTCTAGGTGACTTCATGCCATTTCACTGACTGGCGTGTTGGGTTCTATCAAGAAATTAGCTAATTATATGTCCCCAGAATGAGATCTGACCTTTACCCCTTATGATTCTACAGGATACAGTCTCTGTGCATAGGCCCAGTTTCTACGCTGAAAGATTCTTCAAATTCATGAGCAACACTGTGTTCCGGAAGACTTCATGTAAGTATTTACAAAATTGCTTCTGCCTCAATCCAGGAATCTCCATCTTCACGCCCAACTCGTATGTTTGGCTGAGCCATGGGACAAAATCCAAGGAGGAAGTAACAATTATCTTCTTTCTGTCCTTTCAGTGCATCTCTAAGTGAACAGCAATAGAAAGTTTGTTTTTGGCATATGGTGCCACTTTTTTTTAGGCTTGACTTAATTAGATGTGTCTGTTCCAAAGATTTGACTAGTAATGTGGAGATTTCCTGCTCCGCTGTTGGTGAACTCACTGAGGGCTTATAACCGGCCTTGCACTAATCCCATTTGAATTAGTACATGGAGGCAAAACATCCATCTCCCCGTGGACAGCCTTGGATCCTTTGGCACAGGAGAGCAGCTCCAGTAACCTCCTCAGGAATGGGTGTTCCTTGTTGAGTTTCAAAGTGGGCAGGATATTGATGCAGTGAGCAGCGATTATACCTTGAATATATTGATGCCCATTTTTGACTGGTTGCCTTTGTCTTTCCTGATAGCGTTAAAATCTTCCCCATCGAAGAAAGGGCGTAGTGGCCTTCTGGCCCCTAAACATCAAGGCCCCACTGCAGCTTTCTCTGCCAGCCAGATTCCTACAGAGCACGAGGATAAGACGTACGACTTGCGAGGGGCCAGGAGTTATCCTACACTGGAAGATGAAGGTTTGTGCTGTGTGTTTCGTACCATCGTTTTTCCCTGCACATGGAAAGATTTTGGTGGTCTTAATTGTATTTACACCAGCCTTCTCTGTATTAGATGGTGGAATTTGGCAAGCTCTTGTGTACCTGTAGGGACCTCCATGGAATGGTAGGAAAAGGAAGGGACAATGGTTGCTCAATCATGCCAAACCACATTCCTTTTCACTTAATGCAAAGACCTATCGGCAGTAAGGTAGCTTAATTAGCTTGCGTCTAACATATATTTGGTACAATTCATAAGAGGTACCAACAAATGCTCTTCTGAAACTATACATTTCAACTGTTACCTCCTCCATTTTCCTACTCCTGATTGTCTCCAACCCTTTCAGGACGACCAGATCTACTACCCTGCACACCACCATCATTCGAGGAAGCGACCACCGCCTCGATTGCCACCACTCTGTCCTCCACCTCCTTATCCATTCCAGAGCGATCACCCTCTGAGAGTTCCGAGCAGCCACGATACAGGCAAGAAGTACTGTTAGGTTCTCCAGCGTTGACTTTTGTCACAGAACAATGCAGGTTTATATGGCTGTGCATGTGCAAGTTATTCCATGGCGAGACGTACATGGCAGAGTGGAATGGTTCTGCCAGGATCATGGTCTCTAACTGAAGAATGTCTTGGTTTTTCTCATTGTCAATTTTTAGGAGGCGCACTCACTCTGCGGGGCAGGAGGGCAGGTAAGCAGTAGCTTCACCCATGTCATGCGTTAGTGTGTATTACCATGGATGTGTTCTACAATTAAAAAAAAGCTAGGCCTTCTGATTTGTTATACTGTGTACGGTAGTACTGATGTGACCATGACTGGCTCGTCCTTATCCAGCCTCCTCACCTAATGATAAAATGGGGCGCTGGCTTAAAGAGATGCACCCCAAAATTAATATTGGCATGTTCACCCACACTTAGAAGCCACCACATTGTAACTTCAAGCATACAGTTTTATTTTGGAGTATACATAGAAACAGATTCTGAAAACAGCAACAATTGCATAAAAGTTATCAAATTATGAGATAGCTCCATGAATATGTAATGAATATCATAACAAGGACAATCCTCTCAGCAGAGATGCATGTCTTTACCCATGTTTTCCCCAAAATATAATCCTATGATCATCAAAAACAATGAACTGCTGCAGCTTGAATTCATCAGGATGCTCTAAATTCTCCCACATCAGCCAATCTGTACAAGACTACCTTTATAAAAGTATAGTCAAAGGCTGGTTCGCCCCTGGGTCACCATATTCATTGTGATGATCCAGAACCTTTTGCCTCAAACATACAGCACCCAGAGTCCAATCCTCTACTGTACAGACATTAGGAGATCCATTCTGCACATAAAAGCAAACTCTTGGAAAGCTCTCAGTCTCATTTGAATGGAGTCAGACCTCATTCGTTATGCTACACCAGAAATGCCCTCTGCATAAAATGCACACCAATCCACCAGACAAACACCGTAAATAACAATGGGATCCAGTCGTTACAGAAATATGGTTCAAATAGAGACTTGTTCACCAAGATACTCAAGCTGGCCAGAAACCTATGTAGAACCTTATTTGATAATGCCGTGTCTCTCTCTCTCTCTCTCTCTCTCTCTCTCTCTCTCACTCTCTCACTCTCTCACTCTCTCACTCTCTCACTCTCTCACTCTCTCACTCTCTCACTCTCTCACTCTCTCACTCTCTCACTCTCTCACTCTCTCACTCTCTCACTCTCTCACTCTCTCACTCTCTCACTCTCTCACTCTCTCACTCTCTCACTCTCTCACTCTTTCTCTCTCTCACTCTTTCTCTCTCTCACTCTTTCTCTCTCTCACTCTTTCTCTCTCTCACTCTTTCTCTCTCTCACTCTTTCTCTCTCTCACTCTTTCTCTCTCTCACTCTTTCTCTCTCTCACTCTTTCTCTCTCTCACTCTTTCTCTCTCTCACTCTTTCTCTCTCTCACTCTTTCTCTCTCTCACTCTTTCTCTCACTCTTTACAGATTGAAGAAACACTCACTGGGTTGTAGAAATAAACAAAGCCTATAGAAATAACATCTATACCAAGTAGATGTTTAGGTATACATGTAATTATATGTGCATAGTAAGTTCTCTATTGATAGAAAGTATAGATTATTCACGTCTGTGATGTGGGATCATATGGTTCTTTTTGCGACCCTAAAATCTTACTTTAAATAGTGACAATCAGGCATTTTTAAATGCTCGTGAATACCGTCTTAGAATACATTTTCTAAAACACTTGAATAATGTGAATTTCAGTTGAAAGAAAAAAATGCCTTGTAAAGTCATTACTCAAATTTTATTTGAGTTCACAGGATTTAAACAAATTCTGACGAGATATGTTTTCCTGTATCTGAAGAACTCCCAGAAAAACTGGCTCCGGGACAGCTTCAAAAGTGTGCAGAGGAAAATTATCTGATTTAGCTTTTGTAAATGGGGTTTTGTCCCTGCTACACTAATTAGCTGGTGTTATTGTCAGTTGTAGACAACCTGTAATGGATTCTAGACAATGGCAATGTTTATATGCTAATCTGCTTGGATTGGTCGAAGTCTTTCAAGACACCATCTACGACGGCATCCTGATAAATAGTTTGACTGAGCAGGATTCAAATGCTTGGCTGTAAAATGGATCATATCTTTTCTCGGTGGAACGGATCAATTAGTGACTTTACCTCCATGTTCTTTCCGAAGCCTGGACCCTGAGCTCAGGTGTCTGTACGGGTTGATTTGCCTCTTCTGTTTGCTCACTCTGTCCACATGGCCACTCGTGATGTGTCTCCATCAGGTCAGGGCCCTATTTTACATGTATGCAGATGACGCTCAGCTCATTTTTAGGGGCGAGCCTGCAGAAGCCATGTGCTAGCGGATGCGCTCTCACTTGTGAGACACTATTGTTTACCAAAGGGGCTTGGAGCCCTCTCATTGCTTACCATTCGTTGGCTTCATTGGCACTATTCTTTGCTGCGGCCTAATGGCTGGTGTGTGCCAGACATCATTTCCTGTTTCTTTTCTGGAGTAAAAACCAAGGTCAAATTGATTCTTCCAGATGAGTGTCCGTCCACTGCTCACACTGTGATTGTGATACTAGTTCTTTATCCCTGTGTTGCTTCTATTTCACAGTGTTGTTGCTTTTCCCCCTCTCCGCTGTCATTGCTGCACTCACCCCAAGCTCTTCCTCTCCACTCCCATCTTCGCTTACCAATCCTGCATAAAAACAAGCATTTTTTCCCCTGCTGCAATCCTAAACATCCGAAAACCGAGCTGCCGTTTCGTGCCAGGAGTTTATAATGTTTCCTTTC
Organism: Triturus cristatus; assembly: GCF_964204655.1. NCBI lineage: Eukaryota > Metazoa > Chordata > Amphibia > Caudata > Salamandridae > Triturus > Triturus cristatus. Next base: position 51,635,370 of record NC_140595.1, read on the forward strand.
ATTCCACTTTAGAATTCAGCCGCGTTACATTTGATTTCAGGAACTCAAACGGTATTTAAGTTGTCCAAACACTTGGCAACGATAAGCGTATTCTTTTACGTTAAACAAAAATATTAATTTACTAGAACAGTTAAGAGAATCACACAGGCTGTGTTGAAGGGTTCTTTTTATGTGAAGAATTCTAGTTAATGTAACATTTGCTTAAACCCTCTTAGCCTCGTACACACAAGTAGCCCTCTCTGTCGCTGTCCTTTGCGTAATGTAAAGTAAATATGTTTGAGTCAGCAGCAGCCTGAAGCAGTAGAAGCGGCTCGAGAGCAACAAAAATGTCATTTCTCGGGTTTGTTCAGCTTCATAAGAATGAGTAAATGGAAGGAAAGTGATGTAAACGCAATGCGAAGATACCACATAACAAAAGTGAATGTTTATCTCTTGTGTGTATACATATCCCACAAATATTTCTTGTTACAATTCAAATGCCAGTTTTTCACTTAATTGCGTTTGAACCAGGTTGCTTGTCAGCTCTCTATTTGTCAACATTTGAAGAGCTGTTTGGTTTTGCCAATGTTTTTCTAGCCATGTTGCACAGCAGTCTGGCTGTTGTGCAACATGGCTGAAATTAAAGAATATAAAAGCGATATGACAGGTTGGCCATGTCATCGCGCTTTTTTCTTTCTTTACTTACAACCATTTTGCACAGTGACTATGCTGCTGTACAATATGGCTAAAAAACATAGACAAAATCTATAGTTCTCGAATAGACAAAACCTATTGGCTTTGCCAATGCTTGTTGCATATGTCAACAGGCTAACAATCATCCCTCTCAGAACCACTGACCCTTGGCAAACGGCTTCATTGTCACTCTATGGTGTATCTCCAGAGTTTTCTTTATTGTACTCCAAAGGCGGATTTCTGAATACTCCACCATTTGGTAACCTCTCCTGACCAGAAATAACACGATCCCCACCAGCCCTCTCGAAAGTTGATTGCGTTCTCGTTGTCTTTATTGACACCAAGTAGCAAACGTCTACTTCAAACAACTAATGTTCCTTAAAAAGATGTACCCATTTATTTGACACCAGCATGCACATCCCAATTGTAAATGCCGTAATTTAATCGGTGCAAGACTGTGTCAATCTTGTATATCTAGCCACCCATATAAACTTTTGTCTCCTCTTCAGGTGACTCCGACTTCAACTGTCTGAGTTCAGGTGGAGCTAGTCGTTCAAATGCCTGAGCATTGTCCAGAAGGCAGCATATCAGAATTTCCCTATCTAATTGGCTTCAAAGTTGACTATATTGCCCTAGCTAGCAGGTCTCCCTTCTTCAGAGGGAGTCCTCCTCGAGCTACTTAAACTAAGTACAATGAGCTATGCACATCCTATCTCATGAGATGCTGCAAGCATTGTAGCTTGCTTCCCTGCAACATACGAGCTGAACCGCAACATGTTTATTTTTAAGAATCTCATAAAAGCCTCACTTTTTGTTAGCTAGCTAACACCTTTTGGCTTGCTGTTTGACCCCTCGCCTCTATCTATAGTAGGATTTGTCTCTTGTTTATTGCGATGTTTATTCCTCACCCACCTTTTTAAAATCTTATTATGTTCTGTTACTCAATTCTAAGAAATTAACCGGCATGCATTGGAAATAAATATGACTTAATGTAACCAGAAATGCAGCCACATATGTCCCAGTGTATATACACATGAAAAGAATAGTGCTGTGTGCTAGTTGTACTGTGCCTCTGATCAAGGCATGCTCATTGGTGTATTATAGCTATTCCTGCTCCTTTCCTAGGCAGTCACGGGCACACGAGGAGGTCGCCGGGGATCAGGAAACGCAGCAGATAACCGTAGAACTGGAGACCAAGTTGGAGGTGCAATCGGGAATTCTGGAGGCGGAGAAAGGGTATGCTTTTTATAACATGAACTTACATCACCATATGCAATGGTGTAGCAGTGTACAAAAGTAAAAATGTTATGATGCTTTTGTTATTGGTTAAACTGATTGGTATATGTTTTTGCAAACTTCGTAGTGTATTTGTCTCGCTAGACATTTGGAGAGTCGATTGTGATCACAGAATGGAGTATGATTTTAGACTGTTAGGCTGTTAAGGACAGTTGTTTACAAATATATGCATGGGGTTTGATTCTGTTACCATTTTAATACTTTTACCAATGCATTTTAATGTTTAAGTGAAATCTACATCTCTTCCTTGCAGTAAGAGACGTTGCAGCAAAGGTGATGATGGAGTATAGATTGGTTGTGTGGTATAATATGTAATGTTCCACCACGTAGCTCCTACCCCTGTTCTTTCTATGCTTACTTATTACCGTGCAGTATTTCATTTACCTCTCTGGTGTGTTACTGTTGTCAGTCTCCGTTCTCATAAATTCAGTACAGAGTATGCCTGTAAGACAGCTTGTGCTTCTTGGAGACCCCAGATACTGGGCCTCCACCTTTTCTGACTCTGGCACAAAGTGACCCTCACCCATCACACTCTCCTGATACAGAGGTTCATGGGGCCCAAGCACAGAAGCCAAATATTACAGGACACTGGTTACTTGCACCAAAATTGAGTTGCAGGCCCAGGCTAGAATATTCTGGACCGAAAACTGTGGCCAGATCCCAAGTGCTAATGAGTGGCAGCCGCGACTGTGGGTCAAAGAGTGGGAACATTCTAGAAGGGCAAAATGCCAAAGAGCTTCCACACAGAAAACGGTTTAAACGCAGACCGGTCAAGAAACCTGCTTGAATGCAATGGCGTGCTACTTCACAGTCCTCCTGCTCAAATGTGTTCTGAGAGGTTGCATCTTTCATAGCACCAGTATGGAAGACGCTAGGGAATGAATATGCAGGCAGTTCTAAAAAAGGCAATGTAATTAGTTTAGAGGGCAAAATCTTTCCAGTTTATGGCAATGTGATAAGAAAGACCAATCACAGTTGAAAATAGGAGCAGAGATACAGGCATAAATATCAAATTGGATCGGTTAACGGTGTAGTGAGAATTAGAATTTTAGTAAACTCGAAGATGAGTAAAGAACAAATTCAGAGATTGTTAAAAAGTGGTAAATTGAAGCAAATATGAATATAGCCATTAAACGAGGAGCCAAAGAAGACAGCTGAAGTTATGTACATATGAAAGAAGAAATTCGTAAACCGAAACTGTTCAAGAATTGTGTGTGGGATGGACATGGGTTTTTGGAGCTGGAAAGAAAAGTTTTTATAATTTTTTTTTAAATATAAAAGTGGATGAGTCAAAAAAAGTATCCAATTGATTTAAGGTTGGAACAAACATTTTTGATTTTTAATTAGCCCAAAGGAATTCCCTAGAGTCAAGGAAGTACAACCTAACAGACGTGTCTTATTTCTGTAACTAATTATGGTGCTGGTGGGAAGTGCACACAGTGCAAGGCCTGTAATTTGCAGTGTATTTGTCCTTATGGTTTGATTTTCTCTACTCCCAGAGAGGCATCTTCAGCCTGTGCCATCAAAAGGTCTGCAGCAGCCCTGCTGGAAGTGGATACTGCTAGCCAGCACTCAGAACCAGCTAGCCAGGCCTCAGAGGAAGAAGAAGAGGTGCCAGTGACAGATATTTACTTTGTAAGCCATTTTTTTCTGCCTGCCCTCAGTGTGATATAAATTACCTCCTTTGTTTTGACACTCCATGGATTGACTTTTCACCCAGATACAAATCTTTTGTGTTTCTTTAACCCCTGTATTGACAGCCAATCCTCATATTGTGGTTTATCATCTGATCTGAGGTTAAATTGTATGCTGTAGAGTGTTTCTGATTTTCTCGATCGAAGACAGTTGACTTCGAAGTCTCCGTGCTGACATAAACATAGTCTGAGTTGAATGAAATCTGGTGGAGGTGGTTGGGAGGAGAATGGGATTTAAAAGTGGTATGTTTTTGCAATTGTGCTCATCATGATAAAAGTATACCCCAGCAGTCCTAAGCTATGCCTAGGGTAACTTGGTTATCCGTGAGCAACCAGGTGAGCTCATAAGCAATCCAAACTGTGACTGCACTTGCTGCACCAATGCATCCACTTTGCTTTATAGCCAAATGTGTTCATACACATGTAAGGGTCATTTTCATAGTTCAAAGCGAGTGTCCCCTAGCCTAGGACATTATGTTTTCCTAGCAAAGCAAACTTGAGACAATGCACTTATGTGCAATGTTTAAAGACCGAACAACTAGGCCTCGTTCCTCTCTGTGGGGGACCCCTCTTTTGCTGTATGGAGTAAACAAGAACTGCTTAGGGATTTTCAAGGTAGGAGACCAGCAGCACCAGAGCAGATCTCCTCCACCAGACTACATCGTTATGCTAACTGCACATCTAGTCTCAAAGTCCTGTTCCATGATTCATTTCTTCTTGAATATTGCAGCAATGTCCTTGCTGTTATTTTTCCTTTCTCTTTTTTTTATTACCTTTCGTTCTTTGTTCTGCCGTTGCTTATTGGACTGAAAGGCATCTTGAAATCAAATGTTGTAAGTGGCTCCTTAGATAGCATTCATATTAGTAAGACTGCTTGTGAAAGGCACAAACTGTGAAGAAAGATGATGGAAAATGTGGAACAGTAAATGGTGAACACAGCATGAAATCTTATTTTGTCTTCTAGGACTAACTTGCTTGTCGGTTAGTCATAGTTCGCCTATCACTGCATGTTTGGTGAAAACCATTGTACTTGTATCAAGACGCATGAAAAGGGCACACAAATGGGTCTTATTCATTGCCACATTGAGTCTGCTCCTTGTCTTTCTGATGGATATTTCATCCCAAATGTTCCTCACCTTATGAATATCCATCCCCCAAGCACCAGACTGAATCTGTGATCTTTTTCCTCAACAATAGATCTCCCGTGCAGCCAAGTGGTGCCATGCAGCATAAGTAATGACTCCTCTGGATCGGGCAGTCACGTGCTGCCAGCAGGGCTTGGTCCTCCAATTCCTACACCCCTCCCCCCTCTCCCCCCTCCGGCTACAACAGCCAATAAAGACAACTTTAGTTTGCTCTTAGTGATGTGTGGAGCAGAATTCAACATTTCCTCCCATGCTGGCGTTCCGTCATTCCCGACACATGGGTTTTACAGAATGTTCAAAATGGCTGTGCTCTACCCTTTCTTTGTGCCCCACACACTGTTCCTCCGACACTAGAACACATTTCAGATGAGCACCTGTCCGTTCTGTTCATTTGTTGCTCCCCAGGGGACCTGTTGAGATGGTGCCAGGTTTGGAAAGAGAGGGGGTAGCTGCTCTTGCCATTTCTGCATTCAGAAGAAAGATGTGTACCTTAGGCCTAGCCCTGACCTTTGACTTCTGAATGCTGTTCTGTGAAAGTACAGATTCAAAATATTCACGTTGGTCTAGTTCCTGTTTGCTTTGGAGCTGGGTAAAACTTCATGGTGTTGTTCGATCTGCTGGATGTGTGTTTATATATTCCAATCCTACAGTCCCACAAACATTATATGATATTCAATGTAGGCCAGGAGCATTTTCAGTTTGCCGTGCTCCCCCTTGTCTTATTTGCGCCTCTTTGGTGTTCACAAAATTGAGGGTGGTAGTTGCTGCCCATCTTCTGAGGACAGGGATACAAGTATTTCTATGTCTTGAGTAAAAATGTGGCCAAAATAACAGATTTTCCTCACATCCACAGTAAGAAAAGTTCTGGAAAGTATGGGTAAAAAGACTTGATTCCCTCATATTTGTAACAGACCATTCTGAAACTTTAACCATCAGCAACAGTTCCGCTTCTCTGCATTTCCACACTTCTGCCAAAGAAAACAGTACTGCACATTAGTGGGTGTGGGCTTATTGTACCGGGGAGAAACCGGTCAAACTTACTCCCTGTAACATCAGCGTAGCCTTCCCATGGTTTCAGTTTTGGTCCGTTCCTATTGTGTGAGAAGCCCAGCCTGGGGGATCTGTTTTATTCTTTGGAAATATGAGTCTAAGGCTCGAATAGCTCAAGATTTTTGTCACATAAATGTGGGGAAATTTACATTTTGTGACCCATATGCTGACATTTTCAGAACATTCTAGGTTAGTAAGTGTGCATGGACACATGCAAGCCAAACTGCTCTCTAATTTTCAGAAATGGCTGGATTGGTAGAATTCCCTTGGTGCTGACCAAGGCAGGGCGCCAGTGCTTCAACAATTTTCCCCGAATGACATGTGAGTAGAAAATGTGTGTTTCTTGGCATAGTTATCCAGCATTGGATCTTTAACAGATTCAAATGTTTGAGTCATTCCATCATCGAGCTGGGTGTTCCACTGTAACATTTCAATAGCAGTACAAAGAAAATAACGTAATAAACAAATTGGAAAACAGGCACTGGTAAGAAAAACCCAAACTTCAGTCAGTGACGCAAGAGTGTGCTGACCTACACTCCCATCAGAGGCTTCCCTAGTTCAGATATACTGTACGTGGTGTGAAAGGGAGCCCATCTCACAGCTCTGCTCAGAGATTCTTCTAAACCGAGAAATGTACTCACAATTACGACTCTTCTTATTCCTCGGGTATTCTTCGCACGTTTGTATCTACAATAGACTGACCGACTCTGGTAAAGGAAGCTTTTTCTTTACTTGATAGTCATTTATGTTCCCCTGCCAGGGCTTCTAGAGTACCTACTGTTATCGCAGAAGTATTTTTAAAAAGCTGCATCTCCTCGAACACACTAGGTGGCATGCTTCATCATAGAGGTGCTTATCATGCCTTTGTAGTTCAATTTTGGTGATTTTAAGAACATCTTTCCTTTCAGGACAGTTACTGAATCAACAAAGAAAGCCCTCTTTTATGGCATGTGCATGTATTTGGGAAGAAGCACTTCTGTTGTAGATGATCAGCATAATGACTGTATCCCCAACCTTCACCCGCATAATAAACCAAAAGAATGCACAAATATGGATGAAATTTTCCTCAAAAACCTGAAATGACAAGGACGGACATTTGATTAAGTGGCTCCACAGAAAGCAAGCCAATGGCCAGATGTCGTCACACAAAGAGTGTTCTCAAGGGACATCGTCTGGGGTTGAGAAGACAGAAAAGGGGAAGTTTAGAGGAGAGAAAATATCTTGCAAGACATCATCTGAGAGGAATCCTCCTTCATCCTCTGAAGAACCTCCTTGTAATGCCTTGAAAAATCTAACAGTAAGTCAGAAATGCCAGTAAAGTTATCTTCCAGAGTGCTTCTAAGAGAAAAAGAAATTGTGAAACTGTTGATGACAGCCTCCATCGACCAAGCCATCATGCACCATAGACCCCTTCTTGTGGATGACTGCATCTCTAGTGACAGAACTGTCTGCGCGCTTCTCACCAATAACAAAACCTCTAACATTAAAGACACTATGGATGACTCCTCTGCTGACAACTAAATCATAGCATTCCACACTGTGTATCCTTCCTTCTGGTTTGAGAAAGAAGTCATTGCTGCCGGAAGATAGTTGACCATGTAAGATTCCTTCCCAGTTACCACCAAAGTTCTTGAATAAAATGGGTGTATCACAAGATCAAGGGACCTTTGGAATGCCACCAACTCTACTCGCTCCCATGTCAAGTCTCTGGACCATTGCGATTAATATTACGATGACTCCTCCTATCAGGAGCATCCGGTGGTCAGCGAACCTCATTTGTGATCTGTATTGCAAGATGCAGGACTGTTATGCACGTTTTCTGCACTGTCCCTCACATGAAGGAGTTTTGTCTTAACCCGCACCCCCCACCTCCACAACCAGATACCACACACACAAATGGGCATTTTCGTTGATGAAACCATGGAGGGAGATCTCCTGGAGACACTCAAGATAGATTAATGTAATGACTCTATAGCTCCATATTCCGCAGTTCTATCCAGAATCTTCTCCGATATCGCCTGTTACTGTTCTCTGGTTGAAAGGGCATATAAGACATTCTCTTTATCAGTGATGATCATGGAAACAGACTGGTCTTTATGATTTTTAAGGAGGCACCAAGAAGGATCAAGGCCATTTCAATAATGCACCATATCCAGCAGGAGGGAATTAAAATTATGCAGACCACAGCATCTATCTCCAAATTAGTGTTTAATAAGAATATAGAGCCCCAGAAAGCACAAAAGCTGGTTTTATTGGTAATCTGAAATCTAACTGATTGGTAATGCAGGCTGCACAGTGAAGTTCCAGGGATCCTTTGGATTCATGTACAGCACCACCTGATTGTTGAAAGATGGATAATTTCAGAAAATGTTGTTTCTACCTTGGCTGCTATTTTGAGACCACAATTTCTATGCTTCTCTTTGTTCATTACGACCATCAAATGTGGGCAGTCATGGCTCCATACCTAACCCTTCTACTGAAGGGAAAGAAAGAAGAGGCTCTAGCCATTCTCCCATAAGGAGAGCTTGCTTCTCCTGCAGTAATTGACAGGCCTTTGCATAAATGTCCTAGAGCTCAGGACAGCAATCATTCCTTCCAAGTTTGAAAGATTCATCAGTACTGGTGAGGCTGGACTGTACCTCAATGTTTTATGTCAACAAGCATGGAGGTGCAAAGTCGGAACTCAGTCGGAAGAAGCACAGAACATTGCCCGAAATGGAATACCACTAAGGAATCTTTAGCAGGTGTGAGGATGCACTCGTCAGAACGGCCAGTCTCTTTCATGCACAGGAGTTGAATCAGGATCCGATGAATGAGATCTTTTACCAGTGCTGTCATCCGACCCTAGGTCCTTGTGTGGCCTCATCGAACACAAATGCCTGTTCTTTTCTAACAGGCACTGGCATCTGGGGCCAAGAGGAGATGCATTTTCAATATCAAGATCTTTTGGTATACTTATCCACTGCTTTCACTCTTCTTTAGAGTCCCCAGTGAGGCCAAGAAAGAACCCTACTGGCTAACCATCATATGCCCTGTATGTGCCCATTAATATTGGTTCACACATCTTCACCACTTCTGAAGTTCACCTGTACCACTAGTAGCTTAACATGCCCTCCTTTTCAGATCTGGTGACAAGATTTCCTATCATGGCCCATCCTTAGTGAGCTCATATGCATGGCTCCTGGACTTCTGGGATTTGCATGCTTGCATATTTCTCTCCTGAATGCCGTCATATTCTGTCCTAATTTTGAGTTTCCTCTACAACAACATTTTGCCTGGCAATATGGGAATATGTTTGTGTTTGGTGCTAGGATGACTGATGAAAGACCACCATGGAAAAAATGAGAGAAGGAGTGGGGATTGGACTGCCCATTCTGGCCTTGGGCTGCACCCACCACACCTGAGCACCAGGCAGTCTTTCTAGTTCCCTACAGTGGCAGATTCACTGGTTCATCTCCAATAGACCTTATCCTACAGGAAGAGCAGAAAGCCCAAAAGGCACAAGGCATTAGTGTGTAAGAAATTAACGCTGTGGAGTGCCGGTCTGGTTTAGGCATCGCACCTCATTCTTGGATAACAGACTGTCTTATTGTCCAGAGGTGAGAGAGGGCAGTCCAATTTCCATTAGAGAGAATCTTTTTTTCTTCGTGTAATAGCCTATCCTTAGAGGACCCAATGGAGTTTGGTAAAACATCATGGGGGAGCCACAGTGGTCCCCTTGACTACTTTCTACTTCCCGAACGTTGCCACAGAAAGGGAAAAGTTTATCCAGTGGGACACCGTCCCCTTTGTGACCTTCTTTGAGGTGTTGGTAACTGATCAGTGGTTTTCGACAACGGTTGTTTGTTTACTGTAGGTCTTGCCCGTGGTGTCCCTAAAGATGTATACTTGTAGCGTACAGAAAGTCTCTCATAGATGGAGCCCATCAACTCCAGCAGATTGATGTGTAGATGAGTCTGCTTCGAGTGAGAAGTCATGTACAAGAAGCATACCAAAAACAGCAACATTATGTTAAATCAGTGAGACATCTGAACAGTTTAAGATGCAAAGTGGATATGGAACCAAAAGTTTGGCTTCATGAACCCACCAGAACAGAACACCGAATCTTCTATAAGGCAGAGACCATGCTTGACTCCGCTTGGTCACCCGATCCTGTGAGAAATAAGATAAACCTGCATTCTACACATAATAAAAGGGAACAAAAGCAGCAGATGGTTATTTAGCTCAGTCAGTGAAACCCTGACTTCTTATGTGGTCTTCCATGCATAGGTTGCACTCATGGCCTTCTTAGACTTTCATCCTCTTAAGGTCAATAAATGGAGGCCTATTACATTGGGTAAAAGCACCACTTTTTATTTAGCAAAAGGTTTGATAAGAGGTGATGCCTAAAATTTTAAAAGTGTTTAATATTATGAATACTTGGACGTTGGTGGGCATCGCCTGGGAGCTCCCGCAGAAACACGATGAGGTGATGGTCCGAGACCTGTTTTGGCCACAAGCCTAAAACTTCTATTTGTGGGGATATGTCATTCCCAACATGATTAGCACTGCTCTGATGAACGTTGCTTGTATGGGGTGACCGATTTTTGCACCTTCAGATGGATAGAACAGGAACAGCAGGTGGAAAGTCAGTGTAGAGAGTCCACAGCCACCTTGTGGAGAACTATTTCTCTAACCAGTCACCTCGATAGGAGTAAATAACCCTCTGCCATCAACTTGGTGAAAACTCAATCGGGTTATATTTGAGCATTTTGTACTGGTAGCTGACATTACTCCAGTATTGCAACTTTAATAGATTAACATGTTTGAATCATTCCCAGTCGTTGAGATGGGAGTCCCCTTGTACCTTATAGCAGCAATGTAATGTTTAACATAGCATATGAAGGCCCTAGGACTTTCAATTTTGTAACATATCACAGTCTATTTAAATATAGAGGCCAAACTTAGTATTCAGACAATCAGGCTGCTTTGCTCTTAAGAACACTCCTGTGAGAAGCTCCAGTCCCTTAAATTTTGCACCGCATGTCTTGCTAGGGAGTCACCACTGAGCTCTGCTCAGTTATACCTATTTTTAAATATTTCAAAGAATTTCCACAACATTTCTGTGCCTTTGGAGCATTTTGCTTAGCCCCTTAGTGCATTTCTACTACATATCCGATTTCATCATGTCCGATAAGGAGAAGAAAAGTCTATTCAGGCCTTGCAGTATCTGTGGTAAGAAGAGACTTCACTATGAGGACCCGCATTAGCACTGCATCTACTTCCTTTATCTAGAACATACAACCAAAGATTGTAAAGTATGTCGTACCTTTTCTACAAAGAGACTAAAAGACAGAGAAGGAAGGCTGGCGATATGGATCCAGAAACTCAAACATAGGAAGGAGCCAGTGTCTGATTCTGATAGTGTGGACTCCTCATCGTCCTGAAGATTATATAAAAGGGAGAGCTCATCCTATTCTCATTCCTCTCTTGAACAGCCAAAGAAAGCCTAAAAAAGACCACGCATGAGTCTTACAAGGGGCACAGTTCTTCCAAATCCCCTCATGGATCTAAGACTTCTTCCAAACAAAACGAGAAAAAGGGACCTTCTATTTCCTCAGTAAAATTGAGAGTCATCATCTGAACTGTCTACACCACCTCCTCAGGTTCGTCATTCTTTTAAAAACCTTCCTATGTCAGATCGTTGACTAACATTCCCCTGTCTGCTAAAACCCCGTTGACGACTACGAAGATGTACACTGCAGCGTCGATGAAAACAGTGACCAGCTCTGTTTCCACGCTTTCCACCATTTTGTCCTAGTCTATGACTAAATCCTCATCGACTACCTCTGCAGCTAGACTGTTTACACTGAAGATTACCATGATCTCATCGTCGATGGCAGCAACGCCACAACTGCTTTTAGACAACTTGCGTGTTCTGCCGTACTTAGGAGGTAAAACTGGCTTAAAGCTACCTTGTTTATGCCAGAGGTACAAAACAAAATACTGGATCTGCCATTCGACGTAGAAGCTCTTTTCGGCACACACATCGATGAAGCTCTACAAACAATAAAAGCGGACAGACACAGCCAAATCGCTGGGGAATCTTCAGTTCAGAAAATTGCCCTTTCAGGGTGCCAACGACAACCGCCTCAAGCGGCTTACAACAGTTTCCCACCTAAGGGTAGAGCAGGATGCCAAGGAAAAGTCACTGGTCGCTGCCAGTGACCACTTACAAGCTCCGGCTACTCCTCTTTCCCCTCCATTCAGGCTATGGGAAGAATATCACACTACATTCAGTGTTGGCAAGAGAAAACATTGGACCAATGGGTCCGAGACCTTGTCGAATTTGGCCACACACCGTACCACCATCAAATCCACCTCACGCCTCCATTCCGAAAACACCTACAACTTCTGAAATTGGAGGTCAAGATGGGGATTCTACTCCCTTTTCTTCTTAGTTCGCAAAAAGTGGAATGAGTGGCAACCAATCCTCGATCTTGGATATCTTAACACACATCTCAAAATAACAATCATTCCACATGGTAACAATGCAGGATATTTTTCTGCTTCTAAATCTGAGATTATCTGTCAGCCCTCGACCTTCAGAATGCGTATTTTCACATCCCCATCCATCTTTCGCCAGAAAATTCCTTAGATTCACAGTAGCATTCAGCTATTACCAGTTCAGAGTCCTTTCTTTTGGCCTGAAATCTGCCCCCTGTATATTCATAAAATGTCTGGTGCCAGTAGCATCCTATTTAAGAAAACACAAACGCCATGTGTTCCCTTACTTGGACGATTGACTAGTCAGGGCTCATTCCAGTCGAACAGCGCAGAAATCAACAACCGCCTGCATAACTATTCGGCAAGCTAGGTCTCACTCAGAATTGGAAAAAATCAGTCCTTTGCTGCCAAGAAGGTTATGCTTCTTGGTGGTTAAAGCTGGATACTACACTCAACAAAGCATACTCCACATCAGAGAGACAGCTAAGTCTAATATCATTGACAAAGTAAATCCAAAGAAAAGTATTTTTCAGTGCGCCTTTACAAATGTCATCCTGCATTCCTCTAGTTCCATTCTGCCGATTAAGAATGTGACGCCTTCAGGAAGAACTAGACCGCCATTGGATGGAGGCTACAGGCTCTTTCTAGGACATCATCAAAGTCACCCTGGCCATGATCAATGCCCTAGCGACACAAAAACCGTTCTTTTCTCAACCTACCCTCTCCTTTGGTCATCACCAATGCTTCCTTAGGGGGATGGGTAGCATACCTTCAAGACCTACAAGTCGCTGGCAAGTGGCAAAAGCCTCATCGACGTTACCACATCAGTCTGCTCAAGATCAAGGCTGTGTACCTCGCCCTAGAAGCTTTCCTACTGAGGATAAGGGATTCTGCTGTTCTGATCCTAACAGAAAAAACTACCACTATGCACTAAATAAACAAACAAGGGGAATGAAATTGCTTCTCCTCTCTCGGGAAGCACAGGACATCAGGGATTGGTTTATTTGTCATGGAGTGCATCTTTGAGCAGAGCACGTCCCAGTAGAGTAAGCTGGCATCCTCATTGGGGATCATGGGGGAATGCATTTTCGGTTGCATGGTCCTAATAGCCTTAACATGGTCTCCTAACAATGAACAAGGGCCATGTGTTGCACCCGAATCCCAAATCTCTTCTCTTATCAGCTCTGATCCTGAGCACAATGAATTTGCCTATTTAAACATCTCTCCGGATTGTAGAGACATTCTTGACAGAGCCCAAGCGGACTGGACAAACAAAACCTTTCGCCATAAGTGGAAGAGATTTTGCATATGGTGCCATCATGCGAACATTCACCTTCTTCACTCTTCGCCGGAAGAGATCCTTCCATGTCTACTGCAGTTGGCACACTTAGGATTAGCTCATGCATCTATCAGGGTTCATTTGGCAGCTATCTTCTGGTTCAGGCGATCACCCATGTCACCATTATGGCTCGCCAGAGTTGTCCAGCAGTTACTCAAGTGTTTGTTTAGAGTCTTCCCACCAGTCAAACCTCCACCTCCATCCTGACAACTGAACACGGTGCTATCACAGCTCATGAAGCACCAGTTTGAACCCATTTACAGAGCAGATGTAAAATTCCTTTCCTGTTAGGTTGCTCTCCTCGTAGCCTTGACTTCTGCCAGGCAGATTAGCGAGATTTAAGCCCTCACCATTCAGGAACCTTTCCTGCAATTTAAGGATGATGGGGTAATCCTTCACACAAACCCAAAGTTCATTCCGAAGGTTCATTTAGACATTCACCTCAATGAACCCGTCATCCTAAAGGCTTTCTTTCCAGACCCTACAACACCAGCCAAAAAGGCTCTTCATTCTTTGGACATAAAGAGATGCCTCAAGTTTTACCTAGACAAAACCAAATGTTTTCGTAAGTCTAACCAGTTATTTCTGGCCTATAGCGCTCCACGGAAAGGGCATCCCCTTTCCAAACAGAGCATTGCTAGATGGATATCTAGTGCAATCCACTTCTGTCACCAAACAGCAGGAAAACAATTGCAAACATTGGTATGTGCCCACTCCACAAGGGCTATGTCAATCTCAACGGCACTGTTTGCAGAGCAGCCACCTTAAAGAGTAGGCACACCTTTACACTGCACTACTGCTTGAATTCGGCACTTCAAGGTGATGTCAAGCGGCACTAGGACATCTCTTACAGTAAAGGTGAGCTATCTCCTCCTTCCCACCATCCTCTTACTGGTTTCACACATTGTGTCAATTTATTTTTGATTTTTGTTTTAGATATTTGCATACGTTTAAAGTAAATCACTCATATGAATACAGCTGTGTTTCTGTGGATATATTTAATTATATATCTGTATGTTTATATCTTTATGAATGTGTAAGTTTGCAATTTACGTTACAATGTGCCTTACTACTTCTATATACTCTGATTGCAGCATGTGAATCTCTGAAAGTTCTAATACTGGATTAAGAAAATAAGTTACTTACCTGTAACTGTAGTTCTCGCAATAATGGAATCTTTCATAGATTTACATGCTTGAATCATTTCATGTCATTGCGATGGGAGTCCCTCAGTACCTTTTGAACAGCAATGTAATGTTAAACATAGAATATGAAGGCCCTAGGCCTTTCAATTTTGTAACGTATTGAAGTCTTTTTAAAAAAAAAAAAAAAGAGACCAAACTTAGGTTTCAGTCAGGCTGGTTTGCCCTTTAGAACACTCATGTGAGAGGCTCCAGTCCCTCAGATT
Organism: Triturus cristatus; assembly: GCF_964204655.1. Classification (NCBI taxonomy): domain Eukaryota; kingdom Metazoa; phylum Chordata; class Amphibia; order Caudata; family Salamandridae; genus Triturus; species Triturus cristatus. The sequence continues at coordinate 51,650,460 of NC_140595.1, forward strand.
TTCAAAGCATGAGTATAGGAGAACCACTCAAAGAGAGAAACTGTGAACTTCCCAGGGGAGGAGGGTGGGTCGCATGTGAATCTAGAAAAGATTCCAATACTTGAGAACTTATTTTCCTCCCTTTCATAAAACCTCAAACATTTTGTGAGTGAATGTATACAGTAAAACATATTTACTATTAGGCCTTGGCACAAATATCAATTCTCTTTTTTGTGCGTTAGTGATGTACACACAGGATGACTTTGGGGATCTTTTAAAAATAGCAATCTTCTTCCACTCAACCCTATTTGAAGGCCACACTCTTTATGGGTTGGTCATTTTGCGAGAACCAGTTCTGCCTCTTAAACGTTTTGTACCATTAGCCACCAATGATATCCCAACTGAGGATCTGGAAAAGTACTTTTGGTTGTTTTTACTTCTAGTTTTGGAATCCATGAGCATCGTGTGCCTTTTATAACAACTAAGTGGTTTTCTTCATGACAGTGTTTTTAGCTCATATAGTCATTTCTTCACAAGTTCCCAACACTTTCATGTGAGTCAGGGAATTTTGCTGCAAATTTATAATCTGCCACTGATGCTGAGAGAAGATTAGTCGTTTGATTTTGGTTGTCACTTTATTTATTTTTTTCTGAGCAGAATTAAAAGCATTGTTTTTTCCAATACTGTGGTGCATATAACTGCAGTTCTTGTCAAGCAGAACATCAAAACTTCAGTTATTTGCTGATTTCTTGTCCGAATAATAGAAGGTTGTTTGTCCTCCTCTTCCACTATGTGAGGGCTAAGGCAACACCCTATTGATTTGCATCTCTATATCCCCTTTTGTGCTTTCTTCAAGGCAACTTGGTAGCCTGTTACATGCATTCCATTTGAATTTCAAATTGACAAAGCTCCGGTAAACAGTTTGCCTAATATGCAAAAATCTTTTGCAGCTTTTAGAATAAGTTTCTTTTCAGTCTGCTCTTCTGCATCGATGGGCCAGTGAGGGGTGAGTGCATGTTGGTTGTAACAAGTTACCCTAGTGGCTCTTAAACTGGTAGCCCATAGTTGCCACTCCGTGCTCTCGTCCACTTTCTTCTGCCATTAGGTATGGAAGAAAACGTTCCAGCGTGGTAGCCAGTGGGTTCTATAATGAGACGTTTGGTTCACATGGACTTGGCTCCTAATACTTAAACTCTTGCTGCACCTTGTTTGGAAGAGTCCATGAATGCGTGGGGAAGTTAAAACAGGCCAAATCTAAACACAGGCAAGTGGGAAATGCTGTTATCAGTTATTTTTTTGTGTCTTTATTCTTTTACTTACCTTTGCATTTACACGGGACAATTGTCTTTAACTTTTGTTTGTATTAATTATTTTACATTTACCTTGTGTTTGTATAGTTTACTTGCAACCTTGAAAAAGTTGCAGATTTAGATACTCGGACCACAGAATTAAAAGAATAAAGGACAACATAACTGATGACACTTACTCATCCGTTCAAATTTGAGTTGTGAGTGCTGCCCTTATTTTGAGGTTGTACGTCTGATATTCTGCCTGGCTGATGGGAGTATTGGTTGGTGGTGCCAAATCGATCAGTTGGATACTACTTACAATATTACAGGTTGTTCTTCAATCATAAAAGTGGATGATGTGGGTGACCTAACTGGCATATTCTCATGTTTTAGTTCTACACTTTCTTGCGACACTCTACATACATCAATTGCTGAGTTGATGAGTGCTTTCTCTGTGTCGTGCTTTAAATTTCATATTTGTGGTTGTACATAATAATTCTATCATGGAGCAATCTGTTTGTCCTGCAGTTTGTTGTTTCTCACATCTCTATCTGTTGTAAAAGCAATGCAGAGTACTTGTCAGCGGTATCAGCAGAACTCTTGTTGTTGCTTGAGATAGACTTGTGCAAGGTATCTAAGTTTAAGTTCTCCATCTATTGGAGCTGCGGTCACCATATCACTCCAGGTCATTACAGACACTTTCTCCATTCTGAACCTTTTCACCAACAAATTATTTTTTTCAGGTGCATTAGTCTCAATTAGTTCAATGGAAGAGAAACATAACAACAACAACCAGAATGCATTTTATGATCACACATAGGTTTATGACTGGAAACATTGCCTGTAGTGCTTTTGAATGAGGTGGGTGCCTTGATTGGAGAAGTCTTGCCAGTTTCCTCTACCTTCTGGACCCCTAGATGTTCCCCAGCAGGTGTAGATTGGCACTGGTACATCTCTATCCTCCGGTGGCCAAGCCGACCGTTGGTTTGGCAGCAGTCCTTGGAAGTGAATTGCTGTCTCACTGCAAGCTACAGTGGTCACAGTTTCTCCGAGATTGGACAGTGGGAAAGTATACTGGAAGGTAGAGTGGCCAGTAAATAGTGGGCGGTTTTATATGCCATGTCTGTCCCTTCTTTGCAGGTCATCCTCATTTGTTTGGGGGCTACAAAGCAGGGCACAGTTTAGCTTCTCCAAGCTAGAATGCGTAATATACTATAAGATTTGTAAAACTGGAAAACTAAGTACAAAGGTGAAGAACTGCTTGTATTTATCTTGATCTACGGAGGACACTAGTCTCTGGAGTATAAGGGAGTAGCAAGAGGAAGGTGTTTTTTTGTGTGTGTTTGTATGTTGCATATGAGAAGCGCAAACAGTGCATGGGCAGCGTCTTTTGTCTTGTTATCCTTTTCATTCCATTCTTTTACCTGTGTTTCCTTTCTTTTCACACGTGCTCTGGTGTGGTTTAGTTCAATGATGGGAGGTACTGGATTTACTCCCCTCGTCTGCGCAGACTCCGAGCCTCCTCATTTTCCACTACCTCTGTAAGTGAACATCCATCCTCCTGTGAGAGACCGGGTGGGGCCAATCCTGAGTCAGCATTCAAACGATGCAAGGTTATATATTATTGCAGGCCCCTCTCAGGCTCTCGCTGTATGATCTAATTACCAGTAGATCCACTAGTTTTCCTACCTTGGCTTTGTAAAAGTAGATTTCCCCAGACGAGGCGAATTTCAATGGCATTGAGTATGACTTAATTTGTGCCCACCGCCTAGCAAAAATGTCTTGACAAACCCACACAGCAATCTGGTTTTAACAGCTCAACGATAATCTGAGAATGGAGAGCTTCCAGAAATAGTATTCTCTTTATGCCCCAAGGACAACCCATATTTTGTATATCTTCCATTGAGAAACTGCACTTTCTCAGTGGATGACAGTTTGTCATGGATTGTGGATTAATTCCATCATTAAAGATATAGGCGTCCACAAATCGTCACCAATGCAAAGTCTGCATTTTCTGGCTCGTAGGAGATGCACTAAATATCTTCTAGAGTGATTTGTCAAGAGAAAAGCAAGGATTCACTTTTCCCAGCATTTGCTCTGTATTTGTAATAACAAATAATAACCATGTTTACTGGGTTCTTGCTACCAATGATTGTGCTGTTTCATGGCAGTGCAAACAAAAAGTGTTTCACTATTACAGTCCTCTGGCACTTCCAAAGTAGTCCCAATTGGTGTATTTTGTATTACTTTTGGAGTCGTCGGTATGCCCCAGCGCCTTAATGCCATTCATACAGCCATTACACCTGAAAAATATTTGTGGACGCTATGTAAATTGTCCTGAAGTCAGCCTGAAGTTTGTCCTATAGTTCTGTTAGTGGAGCTCATAATGGGCATTGAGGTCCTGTGGCTATTAGTTACTCTGTTGTGCCATTTCTGCTGCCTTTTTTTTCTTTTTTTAACTTTCATTTTAGTCCATAGGTGATAACCACCCTTTGTGGTTTTCCAAGTAGGTTGCGTTGGAACACTAACTGCTTGAGGTGCGTTTTAGTTATAGATCACAAGAATCCAATCCGCATTTTCCTGTTTCCTTGCGCATACATTTGAAAAAACTGATAGTCTAAGCTACAGTTTCCCCTCATCGCCTACAGATGGGGTTTTTGTCAGTCACAATCTGTTGACAGTCTTTTGGAATATCTATGAGGATACGTTTAAAAGTCTCAACTATCTAGTAGCATTCTCAACTTTTTTATATCCCTGTGGTATCATTCAGGTCATATGTGGGTGTTGCTACAAGTGGTGTGGGTCAGCTCATTTCATTGTCTTTCCATTGTCTCCCTGAATCTGTTATCCATTCCGTGTTCTGCCCATATACTTTCATCCCGGCAATAGTGAGTAAACTCCATTTCCCCTAAAGCAAGTGTGTGAAGAACTAGAATGAGTAAATGGTGCATAGATTTTGTCACACCCACAACAGAAATCTGTTCAGAGCATGCTTGCTTGTGCACTTCCCTTTAGCAAGCCACAGATATTTGTGTCTCTCTCCAGATCCACTCCGGTTCTATTTAGTTTAATTTCTCTGCAATCTTCCTAAACAGTACAGCACCAACCTTTTCTTTAGGTGTTCTATCGTTTCCTCTGCTTGAAGTTTCCTACTCCTTTTTTCTTTCCCTTTTCTTTTTCTTCTGTTTTTTTTTCTTCTCTGCCTCGCTTACTGCTGTGCTGCCACCGCTACTGCTGCTCTTCCTGAACTGCGTGCGGCCCTTACATCTTGAACAGCCCCCCGATGACAGGAGCTGGGTGTACTCCCCCCTTCACTATACTGCTCCGGTTCCCTCTGCCTCGGATGAGGAAAGCAACACAGTAAGTGGATCCTAACATTTTAATCTCCCCCACTCCCTTCTGGCAGCCCAGGCCACAATGCATGAGTTGTAATTGCAGTGTTATCCTTTAGCTTGCAGACCACTAAATATTTCCTCGTCCCGCATTAATCCTTTCTTTGCTTCCTACTCTTTATAATCCAGTGTTTATTATTTGTTGAGTACCTGGATACGTTTAACTCCTGTACATTCCTAGGAGAAACAAAAGCTACTGACAAAGTTTGATACCATTTTTTTTACGAGAGGGTCATTAAACTGGCTGTTGTTTACCTCATGTTCTGACAATCTGTACAGTTCAAACTTGTTTTTTTTTGTAGTGGTACAGAGTTAACAACAGGATGCTGTTAGAGTTGGATCTCCACAATCCAAATCTCTGTATGATGTCTCGTGAGAGACATGCACACCCCAATGAATGGAAGACAGGAGATTCCCTGTTGGTTGCCTAGTACATAAACTTGCTTTTGGGTTTCTTAAAGGCAACAAGTGGGGTACAGTTCTTTTAAAAATGGAGGTTGAGGAGCATGGAACTGAATAGCAGAACCACATGATTATGACAGATGCTTTGGAGCACTGTGATCCAGGTAATTTGAGCGCTTCCCTCAACAATGGACAGTAAAACAGATTTGAGGTCTTTCAGTGTAGGAGTCGAATAAGACTTCAGCGCAGGCATGGAAATACATCACTAGTCTCCCAGAGCTCTGATATGACTATTATTAAAGATAAACTGCAGACAAATTTCTGGACAGGGGAAATCCCACAACAGTAATGCATCGAGCTGTCAATATCTTAAAGAGGAATGCTGCACTACTGCTGTTGATGACTGTAAGCATTGACACAGGGTGGTGGTAGCTGTAAAGAACCCTGTGGTAAACGCCTAATTCTCCCAAACACACACCTGGAAATGACAATGTGGAGCCATGTATAGGCATCACTCCTACTGGCTGATGTTAATTCTTTTTTTTCCCCATGCCTTTTGATGTGAATCCTCAGCTCCACCCTCAAACTTTGTGTTCACTGAGTTTGAAAACATTGTCTAACAACTGTGCATAGGGAAAATGTCACCTCTGAAGATAGCACTATGCCGCACCTGCAGAAGTGGATGTCGTCACAAATGTGCACAACATAACTGGCTTTTTGATGCATTGCAATGCTATTTGCGTCTATGAAACAAAGGTGCACATCACCTTATACAAGAAGCGAGGTTGCTGACTTTCGAAGTCCTGATTCAGGTTCTGGCTCAGGTTGCTATCCTTTGGTAGGTCCAAAAAGTCAAAAGACCACTCTCTGCGAAGCTCCCAAAGGTTTGGTGAGACTCCACTCTTTCCTGCCGCTCCTAGAAAGGGTCGGCATCCTAAAGATACGACTCCACCGTCACCATCCGATTCCAATCCCATTCCACAGTGGAGGCCAATATGCTCTGAATTTTGCAAGGCATTATCGACACTTAAGCAGGTGGAGACCTGCAGGGAGGTGATGATGCGCCTTTTGTGGATGATTGAGTCCCCCCCGGTAAGAAGGGGACCCAATCGGACTTACCCTGGCAAGTGCCGCCCTGGTGCCAACTTTAGTTACACCCTTGCCTTATCCCATACTGGCACCCTTTCTCGCCTCCATATCTTTGCCAGAGGCCAGATTAGTTTGAGCCAGTTTGGCGCCAGACTCCACTCCAGAAGTTCTGTTCTGACTCTGATGCCACTATCTGATCGAGACTATTAGTTGTAGATTCCTTACCTTAGAATTTCCCCTAGGTGTCCATCTAAATCCAGAGATTTTTCAACAGCAGTACCCCTGCATCGGTAGGTGGCGTCGGTCCGCTCTGCGTCAGATGTTCGCATCGTGGGTTCCGGGATGACGTCGCAGGACTTCTATAAATGCTGCCCATGCGCGATGATGTCCGTTATTTCTTTTTCCGCACCAGCCTAAGCACAGATCTGGGGAGAGCTACCCCTTGGTTGTTTTTTGGATAGTCCTTTTTCAACTTTTGTCGACTTCTTCTTTTTTGAGTCTTGGTCTCCTGCTGCGTCGAGGATGTCCCAGCATAGGACTGGCTTCAAGCCCTGCGGCTCCTGTCATCGGACGATATCCGTAACGGATACGCACCTCATGTGCCTCTGATGCCTGGAGCGCGACCACGAGCCAAAGTCATGCTCCGAGTGACAGGTTTCGGGGTTTCACACCTCATCAGCCAGGATAGCTTGACTCCAGTGGCATGGAGAGCACGGGACCCACGTCTGGGCATACCCGTCCCACTCGGGTGACAAATGCAAAAAGAACAATTGATGGACAGAATGCAGAACAATGTCATACATTCACCCCAGTACAGAGATCTGGGCCTAAATCCATCGTTTTCTTTTGCTCCCCATGCCATTCCAGTTTGAACCCAGCCATATGCAAATCAGTCCCGACCCTGTACCCAATGGGAACAGTCCGCCCGAACTGCCAGGCCCTGGACTGGAAACAAACATCCTAGGACCAGTTTTGGGGTTTCACCCCTCATCAGCCAGGATAGCTTGACTCCAGTGGCATGGAGAGCACAGGACCCACGTCTGGGCATACCCGTTCCACTCGTGTGACAAATGCAAAAATAAATGCTAAGTTCCAGTGGGCACAACTTCACGGGAATCTTTCTGACAATGTCAAGATTTAGGAGGGAACTGCACAACAACTGCAGTGGTAGGTAACGAACCAAGATTGGGTCAGAGGCAGATCCCTCACTCTTCCCCAACCAGATCTAACAGTGGTGTCAGATGCGTCGCTCCTGGGATGGGGCGGCCACCTGGGAGAGACAGAGGCGTCTGGTCTTGGGTGGAGTCCAGTCTCCATATCAACCTTCTGGCACTCCAGTCTCATCTTCCTTGTGTGGAGATTGAGCGGAGGCAGTTGACCGCTTTCGACCTTCCTCCTGCAGTCTGTGACATCATCTTGGCAGCCAGGCGTCCTCTACGCCTGCAGAGGAAACAAATTTGTGGCATGGTGAACCGCAAAGGCTGTTGATCCCCTTTCTGCCCCTCTTTCAGAGATTCTCTTGTACATACTTTCTTTGGCCCAACAGGGCTGTGCTTTGGGCACCCTTCAGTGTTATCTTGCAGCTATCTCTGCCTTTCTGAGACTTCCAAATCAATCACTCAATCAATCACGACATTTGTATAGCGCGCTACTCACCCGGAAGGGTCTCAAGGCGCTGAGGGGGGGGAGGGGTACGTTACTGCTCGAACAGCCAGGTCTTGAGCTGCTTCCTGAAGGAGAGATGGTCTTGGGTTAGCCGAAGGTGAATGGGGAGGGAGTTCCAAGTCTTGGCTGCCAGGTAAGAGAAGGATCTTCCTCCGGCGGTGGCTCTGCGGATGCGTGGTACGGTGGCGAGGGCGTGGCTGGTCGATCGTAGCTGGCGGGTGGGCGTGTAGAAGGTCACGCGGTCGTTGAGGTACTTGGGGCCCAGGTCGTGGGGAGCCTTGTGTGCGTGGGTGAGGAGTCTGAACGTGATTCTCTTGCTGACGGGGAGCCAGTGCAGGTCTCTCAGGTGTCCGGTGATGTGGCTTTGTCGGGGGATGTCCAGGATGAGTCGTGCGGAGGCGTTCTGGATGCGTTGGAGTCTTGTTGGAAGTTTGGCTGTGGTTCCGGCGTAGAGGGTGTTTCCGTAGTCCAGACGGCTGGTGACGAGTGCCTGGGTAACGGTCTTCCTGGTTTCTGTGGGGATCCATCTGAAGATCTTGCGGAGCATGTGCAGGGTGTTGAAGCATGATGAGGAGACGGCGTTGACTTGTCTGGTCATCGAGAGGGAGGAGTCCAGGATGAAGCCCAGGTTGCGCGCGTGGTCCGTTGGTTTGGGAGTGGTGCCCAGGGCAGGGGGCCACCAGGAATCGTCCCAGGCGGAGGGGGATGATCCCAGGATGAGGACTTCCGTCTTGTCTGAGTTCAGTTTCAGGCGGCTGTTCTTCATCCACTTGGCGACGTCTTTCATCCCTTCGTGTAGGCTGGCTCTGGCGGTGTCGTTGGTGAGGGAGAGGATCAGTTTGGTGTCGTCGGCGTAGGAGATGATGTTGAGGTTGTGTTGGTGTGCGATGGCTGCGAGGGGGCTCATGTAGACGTTGAAGAGGATTGGGCTGAGTGATGATCCTTGTGGTACGCCGCAGATGAATTCGGTGGCCTCGGATCTGAACGGGGGGAGGCGGACTCTCTGGGTTCTTCCGGCGAGGAACGAGATGATCCACTCCAGTGCCTTCTCTTGGATTCCGATGTTGCTGAGGTGCTGCACTAGGGTGCGGTGGCAGACCGTGTCGAACGCAGCAGAGGTCCAGGAGGATGAGGGCCGCTGTTTCCCCGTTGTCGATCAGGGATCTGATGTCGTCGGTGGCTGCGCTCAGGGCGGTCTCGGTGCTGTGGTTGGCCCGAAACCCGGACTGCGAGGGGTCGAGAGATCCGTTCGTCTCGAGGAAGGCGGCGAGCTGTCTGTTGACGGTCTTCTCGATGACTTTGGCAGGAAAAGGAAGGAGCGAGATGGGACGGTAGTTCTTGAGGTCGGTGGGGTCTGCCGTTGGTTTCTTCAGGAGGGCGCTAAGCTCGGCGTGCTTCCAGCTCTCCGGGAAGGTGGCGGTGTGGAAGGAGGTGTTGATGATGTCCCGGAGATGGGGTGTGATGATGGCGTCGGCCGTGTTGAAGACGTGGTGGGGGCAGGGGTCGGTGGGGGATCCGGAGTGGATGGTGTTCATCGTGCGGGTGGTGTCTTCGGTGCTAATCGGGGTCCAGTTGCAGAGGGTGGTGGTGGCGGGCGTTAGTTCGGTGGTAGGGTGCGTGGTCTGTGCGTCGAAGCTGTTGTGTATGTCGGCGATCTTGCGGTGGAAGAACGAGGCGAGTGAGATGCAGAGGTCTTGTGAGGGAGTAATGTCGTTGTTTCCGGCGCTGGGGTTGGAGAACTCTTTGACGATGCTGAAGAGTTCCTTGCTGTCGTGGGCGTTGTTGTCCAGTCGTTCTTTGAGTGCTGTCTTCTTGGTGGCGTGGATCAGCTGATGGTGTTTACGGGTGGCGTGCTTGAGGGCGGTTCTGTTGTCTGTGGTCTGGTCGAGCCGCCAGGCTTTCTCGAGGGTGCGGCAGTTCTTATTGGAGTCCTTGAGTTCGTCGGTGAACCAGGGGGTTTTCTTGCAGCCGAGTCTGCTGGGAGGGTTCTTTAGTGGTGCGAGGTCATCGGCGCAGGCGGTCAGCCACTTGGTGAGGTTGCTGGCTGCTTCGTTGGGGTCCATTGTGCTGGTGGGAGGGTTCTGGCTGAGGGAGGCGGTGAGCTGCTCGGCGGTGATCTTGCTCCAGCGAGGAACCTGTTGTGGGTGGTGGTGGGTCGTGGTTCTTCTGAAGCTGAAGTGGACGCAGCTGTGGTCGGTCCAGTGGAGTCCGGTGGAGTGGCTGAAGGAGATGTGCTTGCTGGATGAGAAGATGGGGTCAAACGTGTGGCCGGCGTAGTGGGTGGGGGTGTTCACCAGTTGCTTGAGTCCGAGGTTGGCGAGGTTGTCCAGCAGGGTGGTGGTGTTTGTCATTGTTGTTCTCCAGGTGGAAGTTGAGGTCCCCTAGGAGGATGTAGTCAACGGAGGGAAGGGCGTGCGGGCTGATGAAGTCTGCGATGTCTTCGCTGAATTGTGTGCGTGGTCCCGGGGGTCTGTAGATGAGGGTGCCTCTGAGGGTGGTCTTGGGGTCAGTGTGTATCTGGAAGTGGAGGTGTTCGGCGGCGGTGAAGGTTTCGTCGGAGTTGGTCGAGATGCGGCTGGTGTTCTTGTGTACGATGGCGATGCCTCCTCCCGTCTGGCTGACGCGGTCCCTCCGGGTGATCTTGTATCCGTCCGGGATGGCTATGGCGATGTCGGGCGCTGAGGAGGCGTTCATCCAGGTTTCAGTGAGGAAGGCGACGTCTGGTGCTGTTGCGTCGAGCAGGTTCCAGAGTTCGACAAGCGTGCCTGTGGACGGAGCGGGTGTTGAGCAGGATGCACTTGAGGTGGTTGTTGCTGGTGTCTGGCTTGGCGGGAGCGGTGCAGGTCCGGAGGCAGGTGAATTTGCAGCCTTGGCAGGTGAAGGGTCCGTGGGTGCGTCTCGGGGTGGCTGGGTAGCAGGCGCGGTTCCGGCCGGCTTTGAGTGCGTTGAGGGTGGTGGGGTCGTAAGTCCGTCGTGTTGGCTGGTGTTCACGGGGGCCAGGGGTCCTGGCGCTGGGCGCGGTCCAGGCGCGGACGGGCGCAGACGGGCTTGCCTTTGGCGCACAATCGGCGCGCCCGCTGCGCGTGGGCGTCATAAGTAAGGAGCCGGGAGGGCGGGTCAGCTGGGTGGCGGGAGCGGGGCGGCGAATGGGCGGGCGGGGCCGCAGGGAGGCAGCGGCGGGAAAGTCTGGGGCAGGCGGGCGGCTCAGCGGCGGCTGGGTCGCTCGGGAAGCGGCAGGCAGGAGAAGGCTGCAAGCGGCGTCAGCAGGAGGGGGCGCCTAGGCCTTGTTACAGGCACAGTGGACCAATCAAAAACCTACCTAATTCGTTGTATTGTCCGTATTTTGAGTTTAAGTTGATGCTTATATTTTTCAGTTCAGCTCTATTCCAGACTGTGTTTGATTCCAACGTGGCAGTATATATTTTTCACACACCACTTGATAATCTTCTTATAAAAATATACTAGGACAAAAGAGATTAGTCCTCGTAAAAATCCTATATTCATCCACAATCCCAAATCTTTTATGTTTACACCAATCAATGTGTTTTATTGTGGTACATACCTTCTACAAATAGCTTTCTTCATCCTGAATATCTGCTCTTCATATTCCTCAATCCAAATCCTTATTATTTCTTGCAATTATTCGTCTGTTTCCACAAAAAACAAAGAAAAGAACCAGTCTCAAAAAACTTGCTGTCTTAATTTCACAGTTCACTAGTATATCCGCAACAATCTAAACAAGTCTACAGTGATATTCTGTGATATTGTGCCATTTAAAACTCCTATATGTTGAGCAAAAATCCCAGAAGCTGATTCACTAAGGCTGATCACTCCTATTAATCGCCCTCTAAAAAGTGGGTGAACTCGTATTATCGATCTAACAAAGTGCCGACTCAAAAATCCTTAAAATGCTTATCCACAACTGCCACCAAGCTCTCGTGTCCACGAACAGCCTTCCTTGTTCAGGTCTCCCATTGTGAATAGGTTCCTTAAGGGCCTTACTCACTTGTTTCCTCCGTCCCCTTTCATAATGCCCTAGTGGGATTTGAATTTAGTCTTGACCTTTTTTTTATGTGTGCTCCATCAAACCTCTTCAAAATTGCCCTCTCAGGCTTCTAACTCTTAAAACTGCTATTTTCTTATTGCCATTACCTCTGCTCTCGGAGTTAGCAAGCTTAGGCTCCATCTTCCAAACCTCCTTATCTGTCTGTCCATACAGGAAAAAGTGGTGCTTCGAACAAAAGCTTTGTTCCTCCCTAAAGGGGCCACACCCTTTCATGCGGGACAATCCATTACTCTGCCCACATTTTACCCTCCCCGTATCCCTCCAAAGAGGAGGAGAGACTCCACCGCCTGGATCTAAAACGTGCGTTGTTTTTCTATCTTGACCATACCAAAGACTTCCAGGTGGATGATCAACTCTTCATTGGCTTATGTGGGTGCCAAAAAAGGTCAGGCTGTACAAAAACGGACTATCTATTGATGGTCCTTAATATCTGTCAGGCAGCGACGTGGGTGTCCCTGCACACGTGTACTAGACACTACTGCCTTAATAGCCAAGTCCGGCGGGGAAGGCTACTTAGCCCATTCGGACCTCCAGGACAGCCTAGTGTGATCTTGATTTGCAAACCCTCCTCTGGTGTTGATATTGCTGGTGTATCTATTCTAAGGTAAAGAACTAATAGTCTCTATCAGATGAATATGTTACTTACTTTCAGTAATGATGAGACATATATTAGCTTCCTTACCACCACACCCATCCTCCCTGCTCTGCAAACTGATTTCTTGGAATTGGGACTCCCCTAAAGGGCCCTAGTTTTGATGCACCAGTGGTCAGTGTCTTTCATGACTCTGCGCTTCTGGTGTGGAAAATTGTGTTAAGAACTGACGTCTGCGTGCATGGGCGGCGCCTATATAGGTCCTGCAACGTCATCCCAGCCCCACAACGGACACGGAGCCTACTGACGCCACCTACCGATGCTCGGGGGTACTGCTGTTTAAAAAAAAAAATCTCCAGATCCAGACTAACACCTGGGGGAAATTCTAAGTTAAGGAATCTACAACTAAAATATGTCTCTACCAGATACATTGTTACCAAAGATAAGTAACTTGTTGTTCAGGTCCAGAGCCACGATAGACTAGATCTTGGCTGATGTCTCTGTACAAAACTACTGAGGACATGCTCCTAGTCCCAGAAGAGTTCCCAATGATGTTCATGCCTCAACACCACTATTACAAATGACTGAACAGGTTATTCAACTTGTTCCCCATAATAAAGATGACAAAGACGTGGACAATTTACTCTATCCTCACTACACTGATGCTGCTTTGTATTTACACCTACGAAGTGCTAGTGGCCTTGATACCTCTGATGAGACTGATGGATTCTCCATTGGGCACCCCACACACCAAATTATGCTCTTTCTTTGAAGTGGTTGTTCGCAGAGGTTCTAGGATTTCAATTGCCCACTGTGGATACTAAGGTGAATTTAATCACAGAAACTTTACAGCGAGGTCCTACAACTTTTGTCCCATTGCAGTTTGTCAAAGAGGCTCTGCTGGAGGCTTTGATGGAGGCATGGTTCAAGCCTCCCACAGAGCGGTCAGTAAGCAAACTTATTGATAATTGCTAAGACCTGCCTTGGTGGAACCAGCCTTCTTGACTCTGCATCCGACATTGGAAAGCCTAGTCCTACAGGTTAGCAAGTAAGCAGTAAGATAATAGCTGTCCCACGGGTCTGCCGGCAGGGAGTCAGAGCACCTTGATACATTGGGAAAGAGTCTTCTCCTCCATCAGGTTGGCTTTGAGGCTCTTTAATGCACTTAGCCTTTTAGAATGGTATATACAGGCCCTCTAGTACGTGACAACGGAGATCTTCACCAATCTATCTGAGGATTTTTGCAGCTTGTTTGCTCAGATGGTTCATCATGGACAGGATGCAGAAAAGAACATTTTACTGACTTTTGAATAACATTGACTGGTTTGACCGTGCTATATTCACCAGGGTGGTAGTCCGTTCCATGCCTGGCTGCACGCCACAGGTTTCTTTGGAGATGTGCAGATGTCCCTGATGGAAATGTCATTTAATAGCTCCAGGCTCTTTGGAGAAAAAATAAACTTAACTTGGAGCTTTTCAAAGAAAGCTGGTTCTCTTTTTAGGCTTATGTCTCCTGCCTGCCAATTTCACCAGCTGTACTGGGAATTTTATGGATACTCTCTGGCCTTGCCTATTGCCAGAGACAATCTTCTCAACCTCTACTTCTGGCCATGCTGCCCTTTCAAAGCTTCAGGAGATGAGGTGGTGGCAGCAGCTAGGTCATTGGGAAGCGCAGTAGTCCTTCTCCTCCTAGTCATCTGTCCAGCTGGAAAGCACTTACCTCAAGCCAATGGGTCTTGGATGCTTTTCAAAATGGGTATGCCGTCCCTTTTCATGTTCCTCTTGTTTTTGCCCGGACTTCAGCTGAAATATGCTTCAATGCTGTCCAAGAAAGTGATCAAAAGGGCAATAGAGAGGGTCACTGTGACTGAGAAGGGCCTCCTCAGTACTTTATTGGTACTCCTGGTACGTTATCGGTACCCCAAGAAAGGTGATGATGATCCTAGATCTTTGGTTCCTGGACACCTTTCCTCAGACGGGAAATTCCATATGCTGGCCAGATTCTTTCTGCTCTAGAGGGGGAATTGAATGGTATCCTTGAATTTGCAGGACGTGTATTTTATCTTGCAGTTCCAGAAACGGTTCCTGCATTTTGCGGTTCATCATATAATCCACATGTGTGGCACTCTGGTACATACTTTAATTTAAAATGTTAATTTTTTTTTAAGATCTCCTAAAGACACCATGCTCATAGGAGATGTAATATTTGTCTCTTTTTATTTGAAAGAAAACTATGGTTAAAACAATGACACCATAAAATGCATTTGGCTAAAAGGCCCTCTTTTTATTTCTCCCTCAAAAGGAGGGAAATGAAGCAGGAAATGGTGCACATATACATTAATAATTACATTGTAGAAATGACTCTCCTCATTTCAGGAATCAAAATGTGTCAGGATGCCATACATCTATGTCAGGCATTTCATTTTTCCTCCCTTGAAGCCAAGAGTCTCTGAATACAGCAGTACCTTTTATAAGCTTGTTCACTATTAAAAGCATTTTGAGGCAAAGATCTGACTTCACTTGTCATCTTAACATTTCCATATTCATGTTGTTTTGCCTGACATTAGAATGTTTGTGTTTCTCACATTTACCAAGAAGAATCTCTCCACAGCTCTCCTCTTCAACCTCCATACCTGCTCTTTTTTCCATTGTTCCTGCTGGAGTCTCAGAAGGGCAAACACAATCTATGCGTTTACTTGCCAGATTCTCCATCACTATAAGAGTATGATATATGTCAAGAGATGCCATTGAAGAGGTGGAGGGCACAGAGAAGCCGCTCACCTGAGTTCCAGGCTGAGCCTTTTGTGTAATAAAAAGGAAACATTCTATCACAAGTTCCTAAAAGAGCAAACAGAGGTGTAGTTCCTGCACCTCCTAACTTAGCAGAAATCACTAGGACCCCAGGGCATCCCACACAGAAACTATGTGTTTGTCCAGTGTTCGCTAAGAAAGAAAGAGAAGAAGAGAAAGAAAGCACAGGTCACCACATAATCCAGGCTTATAGAGCTCGTAGAGGCAGAACTCTAGAACCATTGTCGAAGCAAGCTTTGTTCTAAAAGGAATAGCCTTAACCAACATGATACTCAGGATAAAACTAGTAGTCTCAAAATCGATGGCATATTCTCTTCACTGTTCAGAATTCATCCTGTAAAATTTCTCAGTTTGACAGTGTGGTGATCTTCCACAAAAGAGCAGCAAAAACTGATATAAGTGGAAGCTTAAGATCTGTTTAGGACTTTCTAGAATATACCTCACTTAAGATTGGGGATGCCTGTATTATCAGAAATTCTGGAATCCACCATGGAAGTGAAGTGCCATCTCAGAGGGAGTGTAGGACATTCGAGTTCCCAGACCAGAATCCCATATTTTTGAGAGGAGCCCTCTATGGGATCCCTATTTGTTTCAGCCATTACAAGCGGTAAATCCACTCTTCTGACAGACAGCAGATGAATGATAACTCTGGAAAAGGATAGCGCAAACAGTAGCAATGTCACTCTAATCAGTGTGTTCCAGATCTCTCCCTAGCGTACCGACTGCTGTTCCTTTTGGTATTTCTCTTGAGCTCCTTACCCTGATTCATAGTAAACCTAACTATCATGGCCTCTACACTGCTGATGATTGATACTTGCCTGATCGATCCATATTTATTACATTGTTGAACTGCGACTGCCTAAAGGAGTATAAAACTTAATTATCCTGCTCAGTGGTTTGTAGCCTTCAGTGTGTCTATGATGGCACTCCAACACAATAAAGGTTTTCATCATATAAACGAAAGTTGCCATTCTCAAAGTAAGAGAGTATGTTGTATGGCAGCTGTGCTCGGGCAGTGTCTCCAAGACGTAGGCCATGATTAAAAGTTGGGCAGTTAATTCCGTCCCATGCGTACACCCCTGTTTACGCATAGGATGGAATTAAGAGTTTGGTTTTATTTAACGTGTCTGATAAGTATCGGATGCATTAAATAACCCAACATTTGTTGGTCAACCCTACCGAAATTTAACAGGGGAAATGTGTACAGTATTTACAGCACCATGCAGATTTTATTGTGTTAAACACCAAAATCCACAAGTTAATTATCAATAACTCGTAATAGGTGCTATTTATCGTACCTGATAAATAACAAACCCCAGGATATCTGTATTTATCATGTGTGATAAATAGTACCTGTATTGTATACAAGCCCTTAATCTGTTTAAAATGTTTGCATGTCCCTGAACTTGAACAGCTGGAGGCAATTTGGGTAGGGTAGGATTGAACCTAGGTTTCTCTATCTGTAGCCTTGCAGATTGTTTTAATGCTGCCTCTTAAATGTAGCTATTTCCAAAGCGACCAGACTATCTGTCCTATCATTTAAAACGGTCTCTTCTTTACTGGATGGAGAGTTTCTGTGATACATCAAATCAGCTGCTCTTGCTGTCTTTTATTCAGAGGTCTACTTCAGCTCCTTCTCAGGTGCCTTACGTTAAACAAGACCATCAAGAATGATTTACTCCTATTGCTGTTTTTCGAGGCTAATGTTTGTAACTTTATTGTGCTTGATATAACATGCAGATGTACTAATGGAAGTAACTTGAGTTAACAAAGGAAAACCTGGATTTGTAGTGTGGGTGATAGTAAACAGAACAGCTTGTAGTGATTGAGCTCTAGGGGTCTCATCACCTGGACCATCTTTCCGCTATTGGCTAAAAAAAAATTAAAGTTATAACTGCCTTTTTTTGGAGTATCCATTTCTGAAGGATACATCTGCCAGTGGATTCCTCACCTTGTGAATATCCCCTGCGCCAGCATTCCACTGAACCTTTTTCCCCAGCTCTCTACGCCGACGTGGACGTCATAATACCTCGGCTCTGCTCGCGACTCCGTATGATGTCACCGGAGCCATAAGAGAGCCACGTCGGCGCGATGGCGTCCGTTCCCTATTTTCCGCGCCATCGACGCGTAACGGTTTTCCAGCAGTCTCCTGCTACTTTGTTGTCTTGCAGTGGGTTACTGTTTCTGGCTAAGCCATGTCTTCGACGAGAAAGTCAGGTTTTAAACCTTGTAGGGAATGTGGGGCCACATGTCCATTACTGAACCCCACGAAGATTGTTTATGGTGCCTTTCATCTGACCATGATGTGGATGACTGCTCCTCTTGTAGAAAGATGAACCCCAAGGCCCTGAAGGAGAGGGAGGCAAAACTCTTCATGGCCAAGGCGAAGAAGGAAAGAAGAGGTAGGAAAAAGGAGAAGTCGAGGCCGGAGTCGTCGACTTCCGACTCTTCGGAGTCGAAGAAACACCGTAAGAAGAGGAAGCATAGCTCTTGGCGCCGATCGCCGAGGAGTAAGGCTTCGAGGTCGCCGTCGCCTCGGCGCCGAAGCAATGAAGTTGTTTCTCCTTCTCCTTCCCCTTCTCGTATGTCTCCAAAGAAGACGCCTTCGCCGAAGTTGACTCTGGCGCAGTCCCCGGCACCAGTGGAGTCTCCAGCTTCCGACGCCGATCCAGATCAGGAGGAAGAACTTTCTCCGGTGCCAGCTGAACCTCCGGGACCTGATACTCCTCGACCGGACGCAGGGTCGAACCCATACCTGCAATTCCCCACTCCATGTGCAGATCCAACGCATTTCCTCAATGCGATGTATGGGGTTTTTCAAAGGGCTGCCTTCCCATCCGGCGTACCATCTGGTCCCGTGGGTCCAATGGCATACACCTTGGGAGTGCCGCAGCATTATGCTCAGGCTCCTTTTATGCCCTTCTTGCCGATGGCTCCTTCATGGCAGTTCCCGGCGCCGTCTGGAGATCCATCCCGGCTTCGTCTGGATCGCTTGCCTTCGGAGCCTTCCTCGACGCCGTTGCCGACTCCATCTGCTCCACGCTCGGCGCTGCCTACTCCTCCGGCGCCGCGGCCTCCACTTACGGCGGCGCCGACGCCGGGTCCTCGGATCCGTTCTCGAAGAGAGGCCCAGAGGATTTTGGAGGAGGAGCGTTATAGAGAGTGTTAGACCTGTCAGCCCTTTGGGTGGTCCCTCCTCATCATTATTTATTTTGTCCCACTTTTGCCTCAAACCCTGTTTGAATTTTTCCTTTTTGGGAACCACCAGATTTTTTTTAGTGTTGCTACAGATTCAGGGAGCCATTTTAGCTACCCCTGAAACTTCTGTCTGAGGGTCTGAAGCACAAAATGGTGGCCTCCTGTGACATCACCAGCATCCACTGGAACCTACCAGCACTTTCCAGAACCTTCCAGGAGATTCCAGAACTGTGTGACAGTTGGAAACCGTTTAGAATGTTGGGAGGATAAGAGAGGCAGTTGGCAGTTGGAGCTGGCAGTTGGCACCTGACTGGTGAAGAGAGAGGAGCACAACAGTGAAGGAGGAAGGAGTGAAGCAGCAGGGGTGGAAACTTGTGCCTGGAGTGGGGTCCATAAACCCACCCTTGATACTGGTCCCTACTGATGGATCCCAGCCTATAGCCCTGTGTGGGAAGAAGTCAGAAGAAAACCATCCTAAGGACCTGGACAGCAGGAACAGGCCTTAGAACCAAGAAAGCAGCAAGATTCTGACCTGAGAACTGGTTTCCCTGGAGCCTGGCGTCGAGTAGCCGAAGACCTGGAGCCCGAGGTGGAGAAGCGGCGCTAACTGAGGTAGCAGACGTCGTACCCGGAGCCGCCTGAGGTCGTAAGAGGGCGCCGGCGGAGGTCGAGAGGAATACCAAGGGTCGAGAAGGAAGTGAACCGAGGTCGAGTGAGCGGCGTCATCGGGAGGGTGAAGTCCGCCCTCCGGAGTCGTCGGAGACCGAGGTAGAGGAGCACCGGAGGTCGGGAGTGAGGATCGCACTCCGGAGTCGCCCGGAACCTGTGAGGAGGAGCACCGGAGGTCGGGGGTGAGGATCGCACCCCGGAGTCGCCGGAAGTCGACAGCGAGGCCAGGCCGGCCGACGTCATCGGAGCCGAGAGCGCCATCGGACCGGAGCCGCCCGAAGTCGACATCGTGTGGAGCCTGCCCGACGCCGTCGAATCGAAGGTAGAGGTCGAACCGAGGCCACCGACATCGGACCGGAACCGCCTGCCGGCGTCGTCAAAGAACTGACATTGTGCCGAGGCCGCCGAGACCGAACCGGAACCGCCTCACGGCGTCGACACGACTCCAGCGGCGTCGGAACATCAGAAAAGGGCAGTAAGTGGAGTAGAGGGCGCCTTAGGCCCTGTGGAGACCTGAGAGACTACTCTAAGGGGCTAGGGAGGTGCTGAAACCCACCTGACTGTGCCTGGGGTGAACTGGGACTAACCTAGAGAGGTTGTGTGGAGAGGGAAGCCAGGGCATTGGAATTTCCCCCCCCCCCTTTGATCTACCTCAGTTTAGGCCTCAGCCTTTGCCTCAGCCAGGGAGTAGTACCCCTCAGGCCTACCACAACCCTACAAGCTGTGCCTGGGCCAAATCAGCCCTTCAGAATTGAAGTGTCATCTGCTTCATGAGTGTTGCTGTATACTGTTAATTATTTATTGGGGATACTGTATTTATTAAGTTCTTATCTATTTATTGCTGCACTGTATTTATAGGTCCACAGGACTTGTTGGGGTACAGTATTTATTGGTACAGTATTTATTGGTACAGTATTTATTACCTCAAAGTATTTAATTGTCTGTATATATTGCACTTGTATTTATGCCCTGTTATTTATGATCAACCCTATTTATTTCAGCAAACAGCAAATATTTATTTGACCTGCTCTATTTAAGAATTTGTATATTGTGATTGTTATTTATTTTCCCAATCAGCAACTGAGAGAAAAAAGATAAAGAAAGCATATTTTCATAATTTTTACGGTGTAGAGTCGTTTTTGGAACGGATGCACGCATGGTTATTGTATGGGTATATTGTATGCTTAGCACTGCGCCTGTTTCCTGACCACTCGAGCCAAGCTACCACAGTGTGTCCGGAAGACCACCACCACCCCTTCTAGTGTGGGAGTGGTTTTCCAACATAAATTGGTGTTCAGTGGTGGGATAGAGCTGTGCCTACATATACTCAACAATAACTGTGGGTAGTCCATAGGCCTACACCGGGAGTTTTCTCACAGCGGCCTTCCAAATTGTGGGTTTTTGTTTTTTCCAAATTTACTCTGGTGGTGGGAGGAGGTATTACTAAAGGTACCCCCCTGCATTGTTACTACACAAAACCTGTCCTCTAACCTGAGTGGGCAAGATGGAGTTTGTTCTTGAAAATCTAGACACGTACACTGTGGCCCAACTCAGGGAGTTTTGCCAGCGAGAGGGGGTGTACTGTCCCCCAGGAGCAAAGAAGGGTGCACTCCAAACCAGCTTAAGGGCTTGGGGGGAGGCACGCAGGGAAAGCAAGGCTGAGGAAGAAGACAGGGATGGAGAGCCTGACCCCGAGGGGGCTGAGATGTACCAACCTGAGGTGGGGAACCTGTCCGCAGGGCCCAGGACACTTTCTAGGAAGGGCAGCACTGTCTCTAGTGGGGGCTTATCCGAAGTGGAGTTAACAGACCGGAGAGAGAAGAGACAGCTCACATGGGACTTAGCAAGGCTGGAAAAGGAGAAAGAGGAGCAGAGGATGGCCCATGAATTGCGACTGAAAGAAATAGATCTTCAGATTTTGAGAATCGGGGCACAACCTGTTCCTAATGGTGGCAGCCAAAACCAAGAGTCCACCAGGGAATCCAAACCTTACCTGCCAAAGGACATTGTAGCGAGCTATGGGGCGGGTGACGACATCGCCAAGTGGCTAGCAGCCTATGAGGTCTCATTGAGGGCCCATGGGGTTCCAGCGAAGTATTGGGGAGGGGGATTGTATAAGTACATGCCTCCAGCTGGAAGGGATGCTTTATTGGCCCTCGAAGAGGAGGAGCAAACCCACTACCCCACCATGAAACTGGCGCTCATCAGAAAGTTTGGACTAACTCCGGAAAAGTACAGACAGAAGTTCAGGGGTAGTCACAAACTGGGCACACAGGATTGGGTGGACTTCCTGGACTATGCAAAGAAGGCACTGGAAGGTTGGATTCAAGGCAGTGAAGTAAGGAACTACGAGGAGCTGTTTGACCTAGTATTGAAGGAACACCTACTCGAGAAATGTTTCCCTGAACTGCGGCAACACCTGGTGGATAGCAAGCTGACCAGTCCCCGGAAGCTTGCTGAGGAGGCGGACATTTGGGCTAGTACCCGGGTGTCCACAAGGGGGACTGGAGGGGATACTCAAAAGGCCGGACAGGGCGCCCCCCAGAAGAAAGAAGGAGGGGAAAAGAAAAAGG
Organism: Triturus cristatus; assembly: GCF_964204655.1. Lineage (NCBI taxonomy): Eukaryota > Metazoa > Chordata > Amphibia > Caudata > Salamandridae > Triturus > Triturus cristatus. The sequence continues at coordinate 51,672,185 of NC_140595.1, forward strand.
AGTTCTCCAAAGGCCCCCAAAATAACTTCCAAGGGAAGGGAACAGGATTCACCTCTAAGGCTAACCCGCCCAGAAACCCTAATCCTGGCCAGAGTCAGCAGCCAAGGGTTGTCCATTGCTACGAGTGCGGTGGCGTTGGACACTATAAAGGAGATCCGAAGTGTCAGAAACGATCACCCCCTCCCACCGGAGGAAAGCCCCCCGGAGTAGCTAGTGTAGTGCTCGGGGAGGAGATGCCCTTAACTAAGGGAAGGGAGTGGGCGGGTGTCACTTTAGTGTCCCTGGGAGAACGGGAGATGGTTCCTAAGATCCAGGTGCCCGCAAATACCGCAAAGTATGGGCAGTGGGTCACCATCAACGGCCAAAGAGGGGAGGCTCTGAGAGACACAGGAGCCAGTATGACTATGGTGCGTAGCCAACTGGTGTCTCCAGAGCAGGTAATTCCCGATGTACTCCACCCAGCCGCGATGGCTGACGGCAGAACCGGCCACTATCCCGTGGCTGAGGTTCCCTTTGAATGGGGGGGGGTTGCAGGTTCACTTCGAGTTGCCGTAAGCCCTGCCGTGCCAGTCGATTGTCTGCTGGGCAATGACATGGAGCACAACGCTTGGAAGGAGGTGGAATACCGGACTCACACCGAGATGCTGGGTACACCTGACTGGGCCTGTGTTAGCACAAGGTCCGCGACTACCCGAAGAGGGAGTTCATTCCGGCTGGAGCCTGGAACAAAGGCCCAGCCAGCTGCCAGTCAAGGGAAGAACCGAGGACAGGAGGAGCCTGCCTCGGCGTCTCCACCCCGTAGGACGGATAGGCCACCGGAGGTGGTGGACCAGGAGTCTGCGGAGGGGGACGTTACCAACCTGGAGGACCTACCCATCCCGGCCGAGTGGCACGTGGAGGGAGGCCCGTCCAGGGAGGAATTCTGCCAGGGCCAGAGGGAGTGCCCTACCCTTGAGGGGCTGAGGCGACAGGCCGAAGCCCAGGCAGCAGGGAACGTTGAAGGGAACTACAGTGTTTACTGGGAGGATGGCCTCCTCTACAGTGAACCCAAGGCACCCCTACATGGATCGTCACGAGCCTTGGTAGTCCCTCAACGTTATCGAGCCTTCCTTTTAGAGTTGGCTCACGAGATACCATTGGCAGGACACCTGGGGCAAGACAAGACCTTCGCCCGTCTTGTCCCACACTTTTATTGGCCTCAGATGAAAGTGTCGTCCGATACCTACTGCCGGACATGTGTGTCTTGCCAAGCCAGTGGGAAAACAGGGGTGAAGCTGAAAGCTCCCCTGGAACCACTTCCTGTCGTTAGCACCCCCTTTGAAAGGGTGGGCATCGACATTGTGGGTCCATTAGATCCGCCAACTACAGCTGGTCACAGGTTTATCCTGGTTCTGGTGGATCATGCCACACGGTACCCAGAGGCAATACCTCTGAGGACCATAACAGCACCTGTTGTGGCAAGGGCCCTGATGGGAATCTTTACCCGAGTGGGTTTTCCCAAGGAAGTTGTGTCCGACAGGGGGACCAACTTCATGTCAGCGTATATGCGGGCAATGTGGAAGGAGTGTGGAGTGACATACCGGTTCACCACTCCTTACCACCCCCAGACAAATGGTCTGGTGGAGAGGTTTAACAAAACCTTGAAAGGCATGATCAGAAGTCTGCCTGAAAGCCTGCGGAGGAAATGGGACGTCCTCCTACCCTGTTTACTTTTTTCTTACAGGGAAGTGCCACAGAAGGGAGTGGGCTTCAGCCCCTTCGAGCTTCTGTATGGGCACCCTGTACGTGGACCTCTCAACCTGGTGAGAGACGGATGGGAAAGAACTCCCAGAAAGCTCCCCCAGGATGTGGTGAGCTACATGCTGGCCTTCCGGAGCCAAATGGCTAAGTTGTGGAAGCAAGCTTCTGACAACTTGGAAGCCAGCCAAGCAGTAATGAAGGCGTGGTATGACCACAACGCTCACCCGGTGGAGTTGGAGCCTGGCCAGAAGGTGTGGGTGATCGAACCAGGAGAGCTTAGTGCCCTCCAGGATCGCTGGTCAGGACCCTTTGAGGTGTTGGAGAAGAAGGGTAAGGCTACCTACTTGGTGGACCTGAAGACCCCTCGTCAGCCCCTGCGGGTGCTGCATGCCAACCGCCTCAAACCCCACCACGAGAGGCCCGAAGTCATCTTGATGATGGTGACTGACGGAGGAGAGGACGTGGAAAGCGAGCCTCTCCCTGATCTGTTTGCGTCTCAAGAGAAGGATGGGTCGGTGGAGGGAGTGATTCTCTCCCCATCTCTAACTCCTGAACAGCAGGAGGACTGTCGCCAGGTCCTGGGGCAGTACTCCTCGTTGTTCTCCCTTGTCCCGGGTAGGACTCACCTGTGCGTCCATGACGTGGACACAGGAGACAGCCCACCTGTGAAGTCCAAGATCTACCGGATGTCAGACAAGGTGAAGGCCAGCATTCATAGTGAAGTCACTAAGATGTTGGAGCTAGGAGTGATCGAACCTTCTAGCAGCCCCTGGTCCAGTCCGGTGGTGTTAGTACCAAAAGCTGCACCACCGGGTGCCCAACCAGAACTGAGGTTCTGTGTGGACTATCGGGGACTGAATTCAGTGACCAAAACTGATGCTCATCCGATCCCTAGGGCGGATGAATTGATTGACCGGCTGGGAGCTGCCCAATATCTAAGTACCTTTGACCTTACTTCTGGGTACTGGCAGATCTCTTTGACTGATGGAGCAAGGGAAAGGTCAGCCTTCTCCACGCCCAATGGCCACTACCAGTTCTGTGTGATGCCCTTTGGGCTCAAGAACGCACCTGCCACGTTTCAGCGCCTGGTAAACCAGATCCTCACCGGAATGGAGAGTTTCTCTGCTGCTTATCTGGATGACATAGCCGTCTTCAGTAACAGCTGGGAGGATCACTTGCGTCACCTGCAAGCTGTTCTCCAGGCCCTGAGACAAGCTGGATTGACGATCAAGGCCAGCAAGTGCCAGATCGGGCAGGGGTCGGTAGTGTACCTTGGACACTTGGTGGGTAGGGGAACGGTGCAACCCCTCCAGGCGAAGATCGAGGCCATCATGGCCTGGGAACCCCCCAAGACACAGACTGAGGTCCGAGCATTTTTGGGCCTCACGGGATACTATCGCCGCTTCGTGAAGGGGTACGGTACCATCGTAGCCCCTCTCACGGAGCTCACGTCCAAGAAACAACCTCGACGGGTAGTCTGGACGGAGGCTTGTCAGCAAGCCTTTGAGAAATTGAAGAAAGCCATGTGCGAGGCCCCGGTCTTACGGGCCCCAGACTTTTCCAGGAAGTTCATTGTCCAGACAGATGCATCAGAACATGGCATTGGGGCAGTGTTATCGCAACTCAACGAAGAGGGTCTGGATCAACCCGTGGTCTTCTTATCCAGGAGACTACTTCCCAGGGAACAAAAGTGGAGTGCAATAGAGCGTGAAGCCTTTGCAGTGGTATGGGCTCTGAAGAAGTTGCGGCCATACCTGTTTGGCTCGCACTTCCTGGTTCAGACCGACCACAGACCCCTTCGTTGGCTGATGCAAATGAAGGGGGAGAATCCCAAGTTGTTGAGGTGGTCTATTTCCCTACAGGGAATGGACTTTCAGGTGGAACATCGGCCTGGAGTGGACCACGCCAATGCAGACGGTCTCTCAAGGTATTTCCGCCTTAGTGATGAGAACTCCCAAGGGGTTGGGTAGCTCTCCCCACTTTCAGCTGGGGGGGACGCGTGTTAGACCTGTCAGCCCTTTGGGTGGTCCCTCCTCATCATTATTTATTTTGTCCCACTTTTGCCTCAAACCCTGTTTGAATTTTTCCTTTTTGGGAACCACCAGATTTTTTTAGTGTTGCTACAGATTCAGGGAGCCATTTTAGCTACCCCTGAAACTTCTGTCTGAGGGTCTGAAGCACAAAATGGTGGCCTCCTGTGACATCACCAGCATCCACTGGAACCTACCAGCACTTTCCAGAACCTTCCAGGAGATTCCAGAACTGTGTGACAGTTGGAAACCGTTTAGAATGTTGGGAGGATAAGAGAGGCAGTTGGCAGTTGGAGCTGGCAGTTGGCACCTGACTGGTGAAGAGAGAGGAGCACAACAGTGAAGGAGGAAGGAGTGAAGCAGCAGGGGTGGAAACTTGTGCCTGGAGTGGGGTCCATAAACCCACCCTTGATACTGGTCCCTACTGATGGATCCCAGCCTATAGCCCTGTGTGGGAAGAAGTCAGAAGAAAACCATCCTAAGGACCTGGACAGCAGGAACAGGCCTTAGAACCAAGAAAGCAGCAAGATTCTGACCTGAGAACTGGTTTCCCTGGAGCCTGGCGTCGAGTAGCCGAAGACCTGGAGCCCGAGGTGGAGAAGCGGCGCTAACTGAGGTAGCAGACGTCGTACCCGGAGCCGCCTGAGGTCGTAAGAGGGCGCCGGCGGAGGTCGAGAGGAATACCAAGGGTCGAGAAGGAAGTGAACCGAGGTCGAGTGAGCGGCGTCATCGGGAGGGTGAAGTCCGCCCTCCGGAGTCGTCGGAGACCGAGGTAGAGGAGCACCGGAGGTCGGGAGTGAGGATCGCACTCCGGAGTCGCCCGGAACCTGTGAGGAGGAGCACCGGAGGTCGGGGGTGAGGATCGCACCCCGGAGTCGCCGGAAGTCGACAGCGAGGCCAGGCCGGCCGACGTCATCGGAGCCGAGAGCGCCATCGGACCGGAGCCGCCCGAAGTCGACATCGTGTGGAGCCTGCCCGACGCCGTCGAATCGAAGGTAGAGGTCGAACCGAGGCCACCGACATCGGACCGGAACCGCCGGCCGGCGTCGTCAAAGAACTGACATTGTGCCGAGGCCGCCGAGACCGAACCGGAACCGCCTCACGGCGTCGACACGACTCCAGCGGCGTCGGAACATCAGAAAAGGGCAGTAAGTGGAGTAGAGGGCGCCTTAGGCCCTGTGGAGACCTGAGAGACTACTCTAAGGGGCTAGGGAGGTGCTGAAACCCACCTGACTGTGCCTGGGGTGAACTGGGACTAACCTAGAGAGGTTGTGTGGAGAGGGAAGCCAGGGCATTGGAATTTCCCCCCCCCCTTTGATCTACCTCAGTTTAGGCCTCAGCCTTTGCCTCAGCCAGGGAGTAGTACCCCTCAGGCCTACCACAACCCTACAAGCTGTGCCTGGGCCAAATCAGCCCTTCAGAATTGAAGTGTCATCTGCTTCATGAGTGTTGCTGTATACTGTTAATTATTTATTGGGGATACTGTATTTATTAAGTTCTTATCTATTTATTGCTGCACTGTATTTATAGGTCCACAGGACTTGTTGGGGTACAGTATTTATTGGTACAGTATTTATTGGTACAGTATTTATTACCTCAAAGTATTTAATTGTCTGTATATATTGCACTTGTATTTATGCCCTGTTATTTATGATCAACCCTATTTATTTCAGCAAACAGCAAATATTTATTTGACCTGCTCTATTTAAGAATTTGTATATTGTGATTGTTATTTATTTTCCCAATCAGCAACTGAGAGAAAAAAGATAAAGAAAGCATATTTTCATAATTTTTACGGTGTAGAGTCGTTTTTGGAACGGATGCACGCATGGTTATTGTATGGGTATATTGTATGCTTAGCACTGCGCCTGTTTCCTGACCACTCGAGCCAAGCTACCACAGTGTGTCCGGAAGACCACCACCACCCCTTCTAGTGTGGGAGTGGTTTTCCAACAGAGAGGAAGTGGAGGAAGGTGAGGTTGGTGATTCAACTGAAGAGTTTGAAGGCATTCAGGATGCTAGTGGACTAGATACTACTCCAGAATGGGAGCATTCTTCTACTAGGCCTTCTCCTCCACAAGAGTTGGCTCCTTATTATTCGGTCATCAGAAAGGCTGCATAGTTGCTGGACTTACAGTTGCCCTCTGCGGAATATAAACCAAACCTTTTAACTGAAGTCCTACATTCACCATCGTCTATTGTGGAGTCCTTGTTGCCCTTTAATGAGGCTATTTTAGAGCCAGTGATGGATGTTTGGCGCAAGCCTCTTTCTTCGCCTGCAGTATCCAGACAAGTGGCAAGGAGCTACAGGGTGGCTCCGGAGGATCCGAGCTTCCTTTCTTCTCACCCTTCACCAGAGAGCCTTGTGGTGCAAGCTTCCTGCTAGAAGCAATCGTCAGGCGCCTTCCCTCAAACACCAGCGGATAGGGATTCTAAAAAGACCGAACAATCCGCCAAAAAGTTCTTTTCATCTGGAAGCATGGCTCTTAAATCGACTAATGCCACTTGCTTATTGGGGTGTTATGTTCATGCCCTGATTGACTCCATGAAGCTCCTAAGCTGCCTGAAGAAGAGAAGGCCTCTTTTATGGAGGTTGTTACGGACACTCAAGCTGCTGCAAGGCAGGTTATACAGTCGGGTCTAGACACGGCTGATTCTGTGGCTAGAATTATGGGGTCTTCGATAGCAACTAGGAGGCAAGCTTGGCTTCGTTCTTCCGGCTTTTCTGCGGATGTTCAGGTTACGTTAGTTGACTTGCCTTTTGATGGAGAAAAACTGTTTGGGGAGAAAGCCGATTCCGCCTTACAGAGGTTTAAAGATAGCATGGTTACTGCGAAGTCTATGGGTTTACAGACTCCGGCTAATGGATTTGGCATCAGAAAGTATAGAGTATTTGAGAGGTCTTCATTTCGTACCTTCCGTCAACCTCAACAACAACAACAGCAGCAGCAGAATCCTCTCTATAGGTCATATAGAGGAAGACAAAGGGGTCGGAGAGGTTCTGGCCGCAACCCATCTTCATCTTCTGCCTCCTCTGCTCCCAATGAAGCTTCAGGGAAGCAGCCCTAGATCCCCCATCCTAGATCATGTGAGACCTGTGGGGGGTCGGGTGTCCTACTTTCTGCGAGGTTGGAAATCGTTCACGACGGACCTTTGGGTTTTAAACCTCGTAGAGAATGGGTACGCCCTTCCCTTTCGGGAGTTTCCTCCCCCTTACCCTCCTTGCCAAGGTTTTGCTCAGAGGACCATATGCTTCTTCTGCAAAAGGAGGTTCTCGCATTGCTACAAACAGGTGCGATAGAGGTGGTTCCAGAGCAGGAAAGGGGTCAGGGATGCTACTCCCGGTATTTCCTGATTCCCAAAAAGGACGGCAGATTGCGTCCAATCCTGGACCTCAGAGTCTTGAATTTGTACCTGAAGCAGGAGAAATTCAAGATGCTGACCCTTGCACAGGTTCTTCAGGCGTTGCAGCAAGGAGACTGGATGGTGTCGATCAACTTGCAGGATGCGTATTTTCACATCCCTATCCTGAAGTCGCACAGGAAGTATCTCCGTTTTACGGTTGGGTCGCAACACTACCAGTTTGCGGTCCTCCCGTTTGGTCTTACTACCGCACCTCGAGTCTTCACAAAGGTGATGGCAGTGGTGGCTGCACATCTCAGGAGGTCGGGGATTCCGGTTTTCCCCTACCTGGACAACTGGCTTCTGAAAGCAGAGTCCCCAGAGATGGTGCATCATCATCTGCATGTAACATCTCAACTGTTATTCGACTTGGGTTTTTCGATCAATGTGCCCAAATCTCACCTGGTGCTCTCTCAGCGCAAACTGTTCATAGGGGCAGTACTGGACACTACTGTGTGTCGAGCATTTCCTCCTCCTCAAAGAATTCTCGACATTCAGGAAATGGTTCCTTTATTCCACAATGGAGCGGTTGTTCCAGTTCTGAAGGTCCTTCGCCTGCTCGGTCTATTCGCCTCCTGCATTCTGTTGGTCAATCATGCACGCTGGCACATGAGGGCACTCCAGTGGTGCCTCCGCAGGCAGTGGTATCAGCACAACGGAGATCTCAGGGAGTCGATCAGGATCTCCAGAGAAGCTGCAGCGGATCTGTCTTGGTGGAGCGTGGGGGGCAATCTGTCTCAAGGAAAGCCCTTTCATCTTCCTCCATCGGTGGCCACAGTGATAACGGATGCCTCCACCCTAGGGTGGGGTGCTCATCTGGGGGATCTGGAGATCAAGGGTCTTTGGTCTTCGGAGGAAAGATTGTCTCATATCAATCTTCTGGAATTGCGGGCGATACGTTTGGCGCTCAAGGCCTTTCTCCCTTCCCTTCGCGGTCAGTCGGTTCAAGTCCTGACTGACAACACTACCGCAATGTGGTATGTCAACAAGCAGGGAGGAGTAGGGTCGTATCGTCTCTGCAGAGAAGCGTTACGGCTCTGGTCCTGGGCTCAGGATCATCTGATTTGCTTGATGGCGAATCATCTGGCCGGGGTGCTGAACGTACGTGCGGACAGTCTCAGTCGGCAGTTCTCTGCCAACCACGAGTGGAGGCTTTATCCGGAGGTGGTTTGTCATGTCTTTCGGACGTGGGGGACTCCTTGGATAGACCTATTTGCCACCCGCGGGAACGCGCACTGCCCGTCATTCTGCAGTCTCCAGTTTCCGATGTAGGGGGCGTTGGGGGACGCGTTTCAGTTGAGTTGGGGGACGCGTTTCAGTTGAGTTGGGGCTCACAACTCCTTTACGCGTTTCCTCCCATACCCTTGATTCCTCGTGTTCTGAGGAAGATTCGCCAAGACCGGGTCTAAGTTATTTTGGTCGCCCCGGATTGGCCAAGAAGGGTGTGGTACACAGATCTACTTCACCTTTCATCGCACTCTCCGCTCCGTGGTGGATGTTATTTTATCGGCCAGGCGACACTCCACCAAGTCCGTTTACTCATATAGGTGGTGTAAGTTTGTTAAATGGTGTGGAGAGAGATCCATTGACCCTTTAAAAGCCCATCTTTCTTTTTTTTTTTTTTTTTTACTTTTAACCCCTTCAGTGCCCATGACGAGCTGGACTCGTCATGGGCTGCGGTGGCGCTGTGCCCATGACGAGTCCAGCTCGTCATGAACTCCGCCCGCTAATGTTAAGCGCGGCACTGGGCGGGGAAAGGGGCGGGCATGCAAGGGGTTAATCTTTATTGAATTTTTTTCCCGATTCAGCAACACAATTCATTATTTACAGACCATTATTTATACCTGAGAATTACATAAGGAAAGAAATATAGAAAATCAAAATATACACATCTCGAATTTCTTGACATAAAAAAAAAAAAAAAAAAAACAGTCAAGACAGTAATACATTACTAAATATCATTGCTGTATCCAAGTTCTAATCGGCTCCCAGATAGCCGCCCCCAGCTTTTTTTGTGTAATCCCTTTCAGTTTATATAATGCCCATTCCGTATTATATATAGCAACAAGTTTTGCCCTCCAGCTTGTGAATGCGGGAGGCTCAGAATCCAGCCACTGTGATGTTATACAAGACCTCAAGACTGACATGCAAATGAACTTAAATCCTCTATTGGATGACACCTGCCTACCCGAATCTGCACTGAATTCTATTCCGAACAAAACCAGAGACGCCGTGACAGTAATTGGTATACCCAAAAATTGTGACAAAAACCATTCAATATCCCGAAGGAGTGGCTGTAGGACAGGGCAGGAATAGAACATATGCAACGAGTCTGCTGCATAGAGTCCACATCTTGAACAGTTAGTCCCCTTCCCAGCCTTCCACTTGGCTATCCTTGCTGGCGTATAGTACAGATTAAACATAGCCATGTATGATTGGCTTCTGAGACTACCAGAAAGCAAGATAGAACTGGCAGTTCGCATTACCAGCTGCAGATCCAAGTTGATTATCGACACTTTCTCCTCCCATATTGCCTCCTGCCTAGCCAGATCATCCGTTTGTTTTAACATGAGCTCCACATATAATTGCCCTATTTTACATTTCCCTCTTATTAGATCCAAAATACGGATTTGTGAAGGGTGACATTTCCCCCCCGCAATTGCGGCCTGTAGAGCACTTCTTAGTTGCAGATACTTAAAAAAATCCACCTTTCCAACCCCAAATCTATCTTGCAATGTTGAGAAAGTTACCATCTCGCCCTGCTCCAGCAGATCTCCTACTAACCTAATACCAAGCTGTGACCACCTACGCATAACAGAATCCTGAAACACAACAGAGGATAGAACCGTCGAGTCTAAAGGTGTATACCGTATAATGCTAGGAATAGATAACAATCTACGAAACCTCTTCCAGACTGAGTAAGCCGCCTGAATAATTTTGAACCTTGTCTTTTTGTAGTAGCTTGGCTCTAACACTTTTAAAAGTAACCCTTGTGCTGAACTTCCCAAACACCACTCGTAAATCGACGGAGAAAAAGCGGGATCCAGCACAGCCATCTTACCCCAAATCAAAACACCCATTGATTGAAACAGCGAGACTGAGTAATATAAATAAAAATTTGGGAGAGCCAGACCACCACGTTCCAATGGCAGATACAGCCATTTAATTGCCCTCCTAGAGCGGCGGTAGCCCCAGAGGAATCGTGAGCACATTCGTTCTATTCTATCAAATAATTCTTTCGGAAAGAGGATAGGTATGGCCCGAAACAAATATAATAACTTAGGGAAAATGGACATTTTCAAAACATTGCCCCTTCCATATAAGGAGAGATGCAGCCGATTAATTCTCTCCAGAGTTCTATTTGAAGAGGTAAGTATCGGCTCTACATTGATACTCGGAATGTTTTGGATTTGAGGTGAGATAATTATACCCAGATACATTGCCTCTGTGACCACCCCCACCCCAAGCTCCGCTGGAAACCCAGCCTCTGAGTGCAGCACTTGAGTCTTCCCCAAGTTTAGTTTATAACCAGACACTCTACCAAAATCTCTGGTTATAACCTCAATTCTAGGCATAGCGCTACTCATATCTGATGACAAAACCGCGAGGTCGTCAGCATATGCCAAGACTTTAGCTGAGTATAACCTTGAGGTTACCGGCAAAATTCCCAAGTCCGACTCCAAGCTTTCGATGAGAGGTTCTATATACAGAGCGAACAGGAGTGGTGAACAGGGGCACCCCTGCCGTGTACCCCTGTTGACCAAAAATGTCTCTGACTCCTCTCCCCCCATATCGGACAATTGCCTTCGGAGTTGAATACATCGACTGTATTGCCCGTATATACCTGCTAGGGAACGATTTCCATCTCATTACGGCCCATAAAAATTCCCAGGAGACCCTGTCGAATGCTTTTTCAGCATCCAACAGGGCCACCCCGACCGGCACGTTCATCGCCTGGGCCCAATCAAATACTGAGATGAGTCGCCTAACGTGGTCCGTGGTCCCCCTCCCGGCAATGAACCCATGTTGTTGTAATGAAACGAGGGGGCCGATCACATCTCCCAATCTCATTGCCAAACATTTCGAATAGATTTTATTATCGGCATTTATTAGCGAAATCGGTCTATACGAAGAGAGCTCCAAAGGATCCTTTCCCTTTTTTTTAAAAACTACTATGACAGTTTGAGACCAAGAGGCCGGGGAAACCCCGGCAAATGCTGCTTGAAATACTAGGGTCATTATCCTCTCTAATTTCTTCTTGAATTTTATGTAAAACTCCAAGGGGATCGAATCTGATCCCATAGCCTTCCCTGATGCTAGAGACATCATTGCCTTTTCAATCTCCTCCGGAGAGAGCTCCTCCGTTAATGCCTCTTTATCCTGTTCCTTTAACCCCTGACAGACCTTTCCCACTAAATACCTCTCTGCACTTACAACTGGTTCTAATGTATACAGTTTTTCATAATATTTTTAAAAGCATCTTGAATCAGAGAAGGGGTCTCCACCATGTTTCCATCAAGATCTTTAATCTTAACTATCTTAGAGTCGACCTCCTTTTGGCGTAATCTATTGGCGAGGACCTTGCCGACCCTTTCCCCATACTCATAGAGCTCTCTCCTATGCATCTGGTAGCTAGCAGCGGACACATCCGCATAGCCCTGATAAATTTTCGCTCGACAAACAGCGACCTCGGCTTGAGCCTCCTTAATACTCCCTCCAGAATTTATTTCTTGAGCCAATTTATGCTCAAGCCGAGAGAGAGTCCCTAAATCATCTATGACCTTTGAGCGCTCTATCTTCCGCTTTCTTGCAGCAAATCTTAGTGTCTCACCTCTTATCCCGGCCTTTAATGCATCCCAAACAATGTCTATCCTAGCTGATCCTATATTTGTCTGGATAAATTCAGGAATCCATTTAGCCATCCAATTGCAGTAGTCCTCGCTAAGCAGAAACTTTCTATCAAATGTCCATTTTTGGGACTTGGCCATTAAACCCAAGCAGTCGAACTCCAAAACGAATGGGTTGTGATCTGATATGATTTTGGGAAGTATCTTAATTGAAGCCCTCGATAAAACAGCACCAGATACCAAAAAATAGTCTAGCCGCGCCATTTTCCCATGTGGGGCAGAGAAATACGTAAATCCATCCTGGTCTGCATTGAGTTCTGCCCATACATCATATAACCCTTGATCCTGAACGAGCGCCTGCAGACTCCTAAAGCCTCGCGGCTTCCTACCGACATAAGTTTCGGCTGTCCTTAAATTCACCTGCGAATGGAGATGTATGTTTAGATCACCACAGACAATCATAGGATGTGGATACATTGCTAATTCTGTGTCGATCAATTGAAAGATACCCGAGTCATCCAGGTTTGAGGCATATATTGAACATAACGTAATAACTTGCTGTGAGACCACTGCCTCCATCATTACCCAACGTCCTAAATTATCAACTTTATACTTCTTTAGTTTAAATAATCCTTTTTTAGCAAGAATCGCAACACCCTTAACATTAGCTGTCTGCGTGGTACAGGCCAATAGCTCGAGCCCCAAGGAGCCGAGCCAGGCCCTATTCGCCCATGCAATATGTGTCTCCTGCAGAAACAAAAGGTCCCATGAGCTTAAGTATATAATTCTGGACAGCACTCTTCTTTTCCCAGGATCGTTCAACCCACAAATGTTGAGTGTACAGCATATTAGTTTCCTCATCCTATAACCTTATTATATTTGATACCAGAAACCTAACATTATATTGTCTACCCCACCGAGATCGAATTTTCTCCCAACAGCTTGCATGGCATATAACATCTGATAGATCCAACACAGTTAATACAACTGATACAGCAATTTTCATTTTAAATACTAAAGCCATTTTTGATCTTGACATATATAAACCTGCATACTTTAACTTTAGCTGAGACGGCCTGATAAAGACTATACAAAATAAAAGCTATACTCCTTGCTGAATCGGTTAACCCCTGCACCCAGCAACCCCCTCCCCCCCCACCCAACACCCCTCCATACCGCCCCCCCACCCACCTCCCCTCACACCACCCATAAAGAGCATTGGGAATTCCTTCCCTTAGTGATGATAAAGCCCAGTGCCCATACTCCACCTCCCAAAACCACCTTCATAGTAAAAGAGGGAAAAAAATCCTTGCCCAGCCAGCCACCAACAGCCAATAACCCTCAAAGAACATTCAAGGCTCCATATCCTACGACCTTCAGACTTCCCTGCCTTTATCAGTTGACACTCTGAAAGGGTCCTCCCAATAAAAATATACGTCACCCCCCTCTAAAGTACCCTGGAACCCTCACAGAGTACCTCTAACACAGTAGTACAAGACAACTAGTATAAGTCACAAGCCATAGAGACTTATCAAATCGACTGAAGGTATTCTTTTGCCTTTATCTCTGAAATAAAGAATTGGCTACGACCACCCTTAACAACCTTCAATTTAGCCGGGTTTTGCAGGAACACCTGAGCCCCCTTAGCCTGAAACTCTGGTATGAGCTGTCTCAGCCTCCATCGCTGCCCAACCGTGTCCTGACAAAAATCTGGTCGGACAAAAAACTCACATCCCTTAGCACTTCTCCTTTTATTTGGCAGTGCTAGATCATAGAGCTCCTCTCTCGCTCTAAAGTTACACAGCGAGATCAGAATAGCCCTAGGAAATTCTGAGCCCTGCCCCCTTTTTTGTACAAACGGAAATCTATGTGCCCTTTGGACTTCCCTTTGCCAGTCCCAATGCCCCAACTCTGGGAATGCCTCTGAAAACAGCTCCACCATAAACTTTAACGGGTCCGCACCCTCTTTCCCCTCCGGCACCCCCAGTACTCTTAGGTTATTCCGTCTGGACCTATTTTCAAGGTCCGTTATTTTCCAGAGGAGTTCATCCCTGTGTGTCTTAAGGGACCCTACTGTTTCCTTCTGAGCACATAGTTCGTCTTCTAGCGTAGAGATCCTTGTTTCGGCCTCACTCATCCTTGTAGCCACCTCCGAGCAGGTCTTAGCCACCCGTCTAACCGCGTTCTGCAGACGCTTACATGCCTTCTGAGTACGTAAGAGCCCAGCCTGTGTCTCAGCTCTATGAGTCATGATTAAATCATAGATGGGGGCCAATGTGATCTCCTCTGGTGCTAGTCCTGGAACTGGTACTACAATTGAGCTTCTTCGCACTGATTGGTCCTGTAGAGCACCCGACATGGCAGAGGCAGCGTAGTTAGGAGAGTTCTGTTCATCCCAGGCAGAAGAGGCCGCTGACCCCCTCCCTGCCCCTCCCCTGGGTACTTGATCGCCTTGGGCCGAAACATCCACAGACCCCTCCAAGTTTCCCTCCAAATGCTCCTCTTCTCCCCCCAAGCTGCCCCCATCCAGCCATTCCTGTACAGCGCTATCGACTGAAGACCTATCAGATAGAGAGAAAAAATCCTCGACTATCGAGGCCTTGTCCGGTACATCACGCAGCTCTCTTGATGCCTCTATGCTTCCAGGCTTAGCATTGGACTCCAATATTGAGGACCCGGCTCCAGGCTGGTCCGAGACGGCTGCAACCCCCTCGACCCCCTCAATATTCTGCTGCCATTGTTGTAGAGTAGATTCAGCCTCCACATTCGCTTGCACCAATCCTTGAACCGAGCCCTCGCGGACTACATCTCCCAGAATCCCCTTTTCAGGGTTTGGGAAAATTAGGCTTACCGGAGTTTTTTGTATGCCTTGTTGCGCGTCCTGAACAACCCCCCCCCCCCACTGTTGCTTAACGTCCTGAGTGAGGCCACATCATCTCGAATTTTGTTTATTTTGAACATCGCCGGGATATGGTGTACAGCGTCTCTCTCCAACAGCGCTGGAGCAGGAGCGGTGGATCCCGGCTGGAGGGACTGCCGTGCACTGTTTTCCTCATGCCGATTGAATTTGTTAATCTTATCGGCTACCTTCTCCGCCGGCTTCTCCCCCGCTGCCATCTGCCTCGTTCTTGAAACCATCCCCGCGGTTTGCCCAGCCCCTCTGCCGCGGCCAGATCGCGATGTTACACTCTTCCCCGGCATGTTCCCTCCTGGACTGCCGCTATCGGTGCCGGCCGTTACAAGGTACCAGCGAGGTAGATACAGGAGACGTGGGAGACGCTGCTCTCTCCAAACTGCAGCGACCCTGAGGAGTCTGCAAACCATAAGCGGCCAAACGCCCTGGAGCCTCTGAATCCCTGGACCCCGGACTTGAGTAGCTGATTGAGCGCTAGCAGTGCATGGTTAGCATTGTGGAGGTGGAGAGCACTCGCTTAACCGGCCACAGTCGCGGCCGCCATCTTGCTCCGACTCATCAGGCAACACATTTTCAAACACAATAATACTTTGGTCGCCCCGGATTGGCCAAGAAGGGTGTGGTACACAGATCTACTTCACCTTTCATCGCACTCTCCGCTCCGTGGTGGATGTTATTTTATCGGCCAGGCGACACTCCGCCAAGTCCGTTTACTCATATAGGTGGTGTAAGTTTGTTAAATGGTGTGGAGAGAGATCCATTGACCCTTTAAAAGCCCATCTTTCTAATGTGCTTCAGTTTGCTCTTTCCTTGGCTCGGCAGGGTTGTGCTGTGGCTACGGTTAAGGGCTATTTATCAGCCTTATCGGCTTTTCCGTGTCTCCCAGATCAGCCATCTTTATTTAAATCTCCTATTGTTCTAAGATTTATCAAAGGCCTTACTAACAAGTTTCCACCTACTCCTTTTCTAATGCCGCAGTGGGACCTTAATCTTGTTCTGACTTTTTTGATGGGGTCTCCTTTTGAGCCCCTTCATAGCTGTCCTTAGAGGCTATTGTCCTTTAAAACAGTCTTTCTAGTAGCCATAACCTCGGCAATGAGGGTGAGTGAGCTTCAAGCTCTTAGTTCAAAACCCCCGTTTTTATCATTACATGCTGAAAGGATGGTTCTTAGCACCAGGGATGCTTCCCTACCTAAGGTAGTTACTCCCTTTCATCTGGGGCAGTCCGTTACTCTCCCTGTGTTTTATCCACCTCCTCATCCTTCCAAGGAGGAGGAAAGCTACACCGATTGGACCCAAAAAGAGCTGTGAGCTTTTATTTGGACAGAACGAAGGACTTTCGTTTGGACGATCAGCTCTTCGTGGGCTATGTTGGACAGTCTAGAGGCAAAGCTGTGCGCAAGCGCACTCTGTCCAGATGGATCATCCTGGCCATCAAGATCTGCTACGCCCTTGCTGGTAAGGTTCCTCCGGAGGGTATTGGGGCTCATTCAACTAGGGCCAAATCGTCTACTTCTGCCTTGGCCAGGGGTGTTCCTGTGGCAGACATTTGTAAAGCCGCGACTTGGGCCTCCCTCCATACTTTCACAAAGCATTATTGCTTAGACTCTGAGATGAGGAGGGAGGGCCACTTTGCGCGCTCTGTCTTGCAGGACTTTTTGGTATAAGTAGGTGGACACCCTCCTCCAGGAGTGGGACTGCTGTGGGAATCTATTCACAAGGTGAGGAATCCACTGGCAGATGTATCCATCAGAAGAACAAGTTACTTACCTTCGGTAATGCTTTTTCTGGTGGATACAGTATCTGCCTGTGGATTCCTCGCCGGCCCACCCGCCTGCCCGTTGTCCAGCTTTGTATACCTTGAAGTATGCCTTGCTTGACTTGTAGTTTTATCTGGTACACTTATAGGAATTGTTTTTGTTCCTTAGCTTTCCGTTTTGTATATGTACTATGTATATTTGTTTGAATATTGTATACTGTGTATTCTTTGAATCTATCGTTGGTCCACCTGTTCGCCTCGGAGGCACGGAAAAAATGGGTGGAACTGACGTCATCACGCCGACGTGGCTCTCTTATGGCTCCGGTGATGTCATACGGAGTCGCGAGCGGAGCCAAGGTATTATGACGTCGGCGTAGAGAGTTGGGGGGAAAAAAGTTCCATGGAATGCTGGTGCAGGGGATATTCACAAGGTGAGGAATCCACATGCAGATACTGTATCCACCAGAAAAAGCATTACTGAAGGTAAGTAACTTGTTCGTCTCTCCTCCCCACCCGTTCTCCTTCTTCCCTTCCCATAATGTGATTGTTTTGCTATCCATTGAGGGTTTGAGTTATTTTCTGTGAATGGATCTTTTAGCTGGCCAGGGTGTACAATCATTTTTTTAATGGATAGTGGAGTTACAGTTTCACTATTACAGTCTTCTAGATGTTAACAAATTGTAACTTGAATATCCAAGTATTAGTTATTTTGCCAAAACACTGATGAAAGTTTGCTTTGCTACTTTTCTTTAAATATGTGAAAAGCTGGCTTAGTATATGTTGCTCACTTATGCAAGTGTAGCACCCTGCACTAATCCAGACGACCCTTATGGTGATGTTAGTGGTCTTAGACAACCTTAGAAAGCGCTCTAAGTGGTAGATGTGGAGAGCAGCCTTCAGGCTTAGTCCAAAAGGAGTGTAAAGCAGCTTTTTTTTTACCTGAGAATAATCTTATTGGTACAGATTAAGTGAAAAAGGACCACACAGTGTATTTATAAAAATATGTATTTATTATAAGACACTCACTAACACATAGACCTATCTCTTACCCGGAGATGGACACAATACACACAATACTTTGTAAAGAAAACAGGTAAGTAGCATGGAATACACAGAGGTCGCCAGAGGGGGACCAAACCCTTTACTAAATTAGTGGTATGCAAACCATGACCCAAGCCAAGACTATACCCAGAAAACATAGAAGTGCTGGGGACCCAAGGAACCACCTGAGGTAAGAAACCAGGAACCCCATGGAGCCGGTTGGTAGAGTGGGAATACGACCGCGTGTTCGATTCAAGTAAATGGGTAAGTCGTTGTTGCAATTTTAAAGAAGATGGACCTTTCCCAGTGGACTCTGAAGAAACCCCGTGAAAGACAGAAGGTTGGAGAGCCACCCCACCCGTGGATACCCTAGGAACAAGGAAACCTACACCAGGGAAGCCTGGTGCATAGGTGTGAAGTGGTGTCGGAAACCGACGTCGAATTCAATGGAGGACTTCAGGAAGATGCCGCTGGCGAACAAGTGGAAAGTATCCGGTGGAATCCAAACCTGGCTTCAAGAAGAGTAGAACCTGCAAGCAGAGAGTACAGAGTCTAGGTCACTCAGGGGTGACTAGGGGGCACACAAGTTGTGCGTCCACTAGTGTCGGCTGTTGCAGGGAGGTTGATGGTGCCCTTGTTTCTGCAGCTACGTGGACCAGGTGACACAGAGGACTACCAGGAACTGTGTACCAGCTGTCCCACGTCGGATGTCGATATCCATGGGGTCGGTGTCCAGCGGGAGCACCAACAGGCCTTGGCAACGGTAACACATGGCAGAAGATGAAAAGGGTATGGTGTCGAGACCAGCAAGGTCCTAGAGACCCACTACGTGCAAGTGAATCAGAGTAGGCCCCAAGCAAGCAGGGGAGCCCACTGAAGTTGAAGCAGACCCTTCAACAGGGCCTGAAGATCTCTGGAGACCAGAGTTGCCCAGCCTTAGCAACGGCCAGCCGAAGTGGTGCACAAGGATGCTGTTGCGGTTGTGTTGAGGGATATTGGCTGCAGACTCTGTCTGTAGACAGTGCAGGCCTCGAGGAAGCTGTAGGACCATCACCTGTGTTATCGACCCGGTGGAAGACCAGGATTAACAATTGGTCAGCGGTGTTGTGGTGCCTGCCGATGCAGGGAGTGACTCCTTCACTCCAAGGGAGATTCCTTCGGCTGTCTTTGGATGTCCACAGGACCTGGAAAGGGCATGTATGGTTTACAGACACTGACGGTACAACAGACTTGCGGAACAAAAAGATCAGGAGGAGACTGAGTCTTCACGGTTGCACTCTCGGTTCCAAGACGAAGTCCGATGCAGTCAGTCAGACGCGGTCTGCACGACTCAGTCAGGATGTCCAGCGGGTTGAAGAAGACGCGGCGCCTGATCCGGATCGAATCCCACGACTAATCTAGGGACCCACCTACAGGTAAGCCCTTAAGTACCCTAAGGAAAGGTTTGGAACGATTCAGCGTTCCCTCCCTGGGAAGGGATCAGTCACTGGGGGGTATACTCCCATGTCCTTTGTGCAGTTTTGCGACAGAGCGGGAGCCAATGGCTCCCTGAGCTGGTTTGAACTGGACTATGCAAGGAGGACACCAAATGTGCCCTTCAAGCAGACTGACTGGAGCTGGCACCCACCCTACCCCAATACACTAAACCGTGTCTGGGAGGTGGTCACACCTCCCCGTGACAGGATATCTATTGTCCTACCTTCCCCTGCTCGAGCTTGGCTCAGCAGCAGGAGGGCAGAAACAGGTCTCAGGTCGGCAGCAGCCCTAGCTTGCTGTCCGATTCTGGAAGACTGGTACTGGTAGCACAGACGGCCTCCTCCTGGAGGAGCTTTACAGTGCATGGAATTATACCTCCCACACTGTAATTACGGTGTGGGAGTATGATTCCAACATGTTTGATACCAAACATGACAGGGGTCGTTACAGCCAGTTTAGATGGTTCTCGCGTAATGATGCATGGCCACTCTATGTATCTTAATGGCTGATGCACTTACAACCCGGGAGAATTGACTCCGAATTCAAACAAAAACTGCAAAGGGCATGATTTATGAGCAACTACAGCATACAGAGTTTGACACACAAACTTTAGGTGCATACTGTTGCTGCAGAAGAGTGCCTGAAAGACAGCTTCTGCTCTTGCTGTGGCAGAACTAAGCAGATAACGAAAGCATAGGCGCAAAAAATACCTTAACTTTGGTATCATTATGGCAGGAAAGATTACTAGAACAGAAACTGCTACAAATTGTGTGCATATATATTAGGCTGATAAATTCAATTTTCAGCTATTATCTTTTTACACTGTTCACCTATATAAGAACCGGCATGTAACCAGACTAGGATTGCATATGATTAAGAGTCGTGATGAGTCGAAAGGTGTTATGCATGCTGTATCTACTGCTGGGAATAAAAGACTGTCACTATGATTGTTTTCACGCCATTGAGAGTGGAGTGCATTTCTTTGGAGCTATATCTATCTATCTATATATATCTATATATATATATATATATATATAGCCTGCTGCGCAGGCGAAACGCGTCTCTCTTTTCTGCGGGGTCGAGGGCAACCTGAAATACCATTAAATCAGCCCCATACTTAGACAGGCGTGCGTGCCTCTTCCTTGGGGAAGTGGGATTGGGGATGTGTGTGTGTGTGTGTGTGTGTGTGTGTGTGTATATATATATATATCTCCTAGTGGCCGTCGCCACTGTGTAGTTATAATTAGGATCAATGCTTTTTTTATGCTGCTAATAACTTTGGTCCCACGTGACGAATTGCTGCAAAAGTTCCAAAAAAGTGCTACTTTTTATCTACTTTGCACATGGAAAGTTTCTGGGTGTCCGTCAGGCAGAGGCGGAGTAAAAAGGTGGGGGTCCTAAAATGCTTATTCCCTGTTCATATGTCTTTAGACACCACTACAGCCCAAATTGGTGAACGGATTTACACCAAATTTGGTAGAAAGTTAGATCTTGATCTAGAAAGAGTACTTTGTGTGTTTTTATGTAAATCCCGTTCAGTAGTTTTGGAGAAATTAAGATTAAAAAAACTTGTTTATATCTCGCCACCGAGGATTCGCGTAGCTAACAGATCTCAAACTAAGATCTGATTGGCTCAGAGTCCTCGAAGAAATGTAAAAAAGACATAAGTGAGGGAAGGGTAAGTGTACCCTGACCCCCTAGACTTGGTGATAGGGTCCTACAGGGAGACGCCTGGGGCCAAAACCTTATTTTATTTTTTATTTACATTTTGCTGGAGGATTTGCAAATCTGCAGAAAATTTTAAAGGAAGAAGCACAGGCTCACACACTTTTTATAAAAAACCCGGAGTGGGCCTGGTCCCAGGGGGATGACGCATGTTTATTTTTATTGGGAAGGGGGGCTCCCCACCCCCGACCCCCCCCCCCCCCCAGGCTATTTTCTATACAATTAAAAAAAACTAGAAATTCACTGAAAAAAACAAAGATTCAACTAATGTTGTAAGTAGGTGAAATGTTCAGTAGCAAGGTAACGTTTTAAACTCTAAAAACCACAGAAATTCACCAGTTACAGTTATTTCAAATAACTAGAACTTGTGCCCTATGGTAACTGTAACTCGGGCCCTCACCATGCATGGCTAATTACCCCCACATATTACATCACTCATGACGTCTTCTATGACATCAATGATGATATCAGTTCAACAGTTGCAATAACATTCTTGATGAGAAGACTGCATGGCGGGGGCACAAGTTTATATTTAGTTACCTAAGGGCACGAGTTACGGTTACTTGAGGTAACTATAGCTATAACTGGTGAATTTCTGTGGTCTTCAGAGTTTAAAACGTTACACTGTTCAAACATGGTGCACTCGGACTGTCAATCAAAACACAGCTCATTATTAATCTGTTGGCAGATATTTTGTTTAGTTTATCTTCTATTCCGAGGCATCAGGTTGTGTTTTCCAAACTATAACCCAATGAAATGAAAAACAAAAATACTTCTGAAATGAGGATAATTGTATTCTTTGTTTAAAAAATTGTGTGACTATTGTTGCAAGCTACGATTTCAGTCGTGGCATTCTGCGTTCTAATGGGTTTCTCGCTTTCTCTGTCTTCCCAAAGTAAATTCTATGCAGATTCCTGTTTCAAGTAACCGGAGGTGTATCTGAAGCTGCTGCCTTCCACCTTGTTATCCTGGACGATGGCGGTACTGACAAGCTGTATTTGTTAAACTTTTGGATGAGGATAAATGTTGCCGAACAGGCTGGTGGCCTGCACGAAAAGCTTTCACATGGAGTGCAACTTTTGGGTTTGTCAACAGGAAAGTGTATGTAGACATGGATGAACGTTGACTTTCCCGGCGGTTTGGGCTCTTTTGGGGAGCTCTACTGAATTCCAGCTCTCGCTGTGAGTTTCTCCCTGAACCCATGTCTTACTGTGAATCATTTCCTTTATTTATTTGCATTCCTGGCACATGCACAGACATGCTTTTTTGTGTTATTTTGGTTTTTTTTGTTTGTGTTCCGTAACTGCACTTTGCAAGGGTGTTAAACCGTGCTTTGCAAGCTAAGGCAAAACCTTGCACTTTTAGGTTTGACACTTAAGGGCGTTTTTGGGAGTGGAAGAAGACCTTGAATGGGGACAGTGGTTGCAGGACCTTGACATTGTGGTACTGCTGTGCAGTGCCACAGAGTAAATTTATTCCAACCATCCTACCTATTTGGTCATTAAAAATCAACTGCTAAAGACACATCAAGGAACAACTGATCTTCCTACCTTAGCGACCACATACAGGCTCAGAACAATGATTTATTACTTCGACCCAGCAGGGACAACTCTTCCTGTGTGTGACTACCACATGACGAAGAGGATGCTTTGAGTGTGGTTGCTTGACTTAAATAGAAACGTTCCGCCAAGCATAACTCTTCATGGGACTGTTTCCTTCAGTCAGATGCCTGATTCCACACATGTTACTTCGATGTGGAATTGAGGCATTCTACATCTGGTGAAATGAAAGAGGATGGAGTAAGTTCAGGGCCAAGAGAGAATGTTATTACTACTTCTGAGATATGACTGCTCACTCTCAGATTTCATTTGCAGTAGTGAGTTAACTAACTTTAAATTAATCAAACAAATTGTGTCCATCATATTTGTTTTGTCCTTAGATATTTCTTTTTCATGATGCTTTTCTTCACACTCTGACCTGCTTTTGATAGTTGATTCGTCAGATCTCGGTTTGTCTGTCTACATATTGTGCCAATGAACCACGTTTATTTTGGTGGTGGAATATTTGGCCAGTGAATGTCTTATTTTTCCTGTTGTTTTGGGTTTTCAGAATTTGAAGTACATATTAGGTCTTTCTTGAGGCCTAGTGGGGAACAAAGATTGGCAATGGTCAGATTGTGGTAAGGACAGTGAACTGGCGTGTAGGGGTATGAATCCAATATAAACACTGATGTAGGAGAGCTATTGTTCCTCAAAGGGAGACCACCTTGCTTTTCAGCTGCTAGCCAAAAGGCAGTGTCCCATGTTAGCTATAAATCATTCCCGGCTTATTGAAGAAAGTGTCAACATAGGCACCAAGGCACATGCCTGAAATATTCTCAGTCTCAATAAGAGAACTGGCAGATTGGAGAGTGACCTGCCAGTAATTTCTCCTTCCTGTGCAAACTTTGCAGATCTTAGCCAAAACTCTTCATCTTCACATTTTTCATTTTCTCCTTCACATGGTTCTTCAAAGCCATATAGTGTGGAGTTTGATGGTGTATATCATACTAGCTCAGGAAGTACTCATATGAGATGTCTGTGGTATACGTGCTTTTCATGATCTAAACAGGAAGTTACAGAGCTCTGAAAATGATAGTTACGTGTACTCCTATGGTACCATCTAGACTGTGCATGAACATAAGTAACCAGAAGAGCTTTGAGGTGGATCAGCTACGTGACTGGCAAGCTACATATCTTGTGGACTTCTGTTGGTTGTTTTTGATCAAAATTTGATCGTTAATTAGCATTTTTATGTTTTGATTACGATTCAGAATATTTCTTCTATTTGATTTTGACTGTAGTATTGGTTTGTGGTTTTAAGTCCTTCATATGTAGTTTTTTGCCATTTGAATATGAAGATAGTTTTTAGTTTCAGAAACAAAGTTCTAAGACCTTGAATTAGCCTTGTCTTTATTTTATGCATTTGGGTTTCATATACCCATTTTGATTTTAAACCATTTTACATGAAACTGATACCAAGTAATATTGTAGTGCTGAATCAAGGTCTCAAGTTGCTTCCAAAGTCATTGGGTTGGCCAGTTCTTGCCAAGAAAGTTTCTGATTGATTCTAATATGTATATTGTTTTGTTAAGTATTTTATCCAAACAAGGCAGCTTTGTCATACAAGTATGAATGGGACTTTTTCTGTATCTCCTATATTTCACAGGTTGGTACTCGGTGATGTGTTTCACTGTTGAGTAATTGGCAGGTTTAACAGTGAACATTATGATACATTTTTGAAGCTCTATTGTATCGTGTTTACCATCTCCAATGCCGTGAACCTCCTGAAAATCAGTTTTCAATTTTAGGCTACTTCAAAGAAACCTGAAACTAGACCACATCTACATAGTCCTTTGTTAACTGCATGTGAGCACTGGTTTAGCTGACACCGGCCATTCTGCTGTTAGACAATGAGCAATAAGCATCTGATCCAGTGTCTGACCAACCAACACTTCCCTTTTTAGTGCTTCAACAGCACTGCCACTGCTAGCTTATGAAGATGAAGAGCATAGTTCAGGTGCACCCATAGTTTAATGGTGAAATACCGCATTTGGACGTATTAACAATGAACCAAAAGACAGAAAGAAAGTGAAAAATATTTTTTAATGCTCTTAGGTGCAAGGACATTCCATCCTAAGTTGTGAAGTTGACCTGCAACTATTTCTTTTAGTGCCAAGAGTAGATGGTTAGACTATCTACTCTACAGCCTGCATCTTCGGCTGGAGTTAAAGAGCCCTGCTGCTAAAGTTTCTTAACTTTTCTGAAGGGTCTGAGTCATGAAAAAAGCCAGTTACACACGGACTTGATAAACATCAATTGATCACTCCACTGCAACATTTCCACTAAGAGAATTAGAGTCCACGTTTCTTTTTCCAGTAAAGCATTTTCTTTCCAGATGTTAAGCTTCACTAACACTACACATCCACATTTTGTTTTTTTTTCTACTCAATCTTGATGTTTGCCAAATATGTTCTTGGCCTGATGGCAGTTATATCCGGTACTTGTTGCTGGCAGATCAGTGAGTGTGGTTGCACTGTGAAGTTCACTACAGATTTTGTGGACATTCAAAATAGGGGTCCTTGACAAAAGATTGGCCTTCGGTGAATAAGGTCTCCTAAGTGGGTGCCTAGGAATATAGTGTTAATTCTGTAGGGCAGGCTGAGCATGGTTTCTGTGTTTAACAACCTGCTCAGCTTGCTGTACCAACAAGTGCACAAACTGCTGTTTGTCATCATAGGCTGAGCCGAAAAGGAAATGGAAGGTAAATAATGATATTGCAGGAAAGTGATAGCGTGTTTCTTCTTCACAGCATTTATGCAGTAGAATTTCAGCACCTGGGAGGATGCAGGTAACATTACATTTTGAGAATTAACATTGAACTAGTCCGGAAGTTTCTCTTTATATGTTCTAGAATTTTGGTTATATAAACATGTGGTAACTTAAGTGCACCTTCCTTCCCAGGATTTTTCTTACATACTGTTTGTAACTAATTAAGTTGATACTTTGGGCCGGCTGTTGGATATAGATGGTCCCAGGGGTAACTGATGCAAGCACCCATGCAATATGACAATGAATTTTTAAATGGTTGTGTATAGCTTTCTGCTGGTCATTTACTGTCGAGTATGGTGTCTTCCGAGGCACTGTCCTATTTTCTTTTGACCAGGAGGCGTCCTGCAAATATGCAGGTAGACTTGGACTGTTTTGCGGGGGTTAACCTTTAACAAATTAAGTCTTGTGCCTGCAATGCAATGCAGACCATGAGTGGAAAATAACTGGTTTGTTTCATCTGGGGGCTATCAACAAACAAATAGAAGCCTATCTATTGCTATGGACCACGGTTTGCCACGGAAACTTATCCTTGGGTAAAGAGCAGTATTACCACTTAATGGTAATGATGCGGTAGGTCTGGTCAGATTGAACATTGAGATGAATGTTTGTTTTCATTTAAACAGTATTTTACTGCACATTGATGTATTTATTTAAACAAAGGATACCCTTTTTCAGTGTTTTATATTATGCCTCGTTGCAAGCATTAGCATCTGGACCTCGATTTTTCTCTTTTCATGACCAAATCGCACAGTCTGAAATTGGAAGAATTCTTCAGCTTGCTTGATGATATCAAGTTGACAGCAGTGCTTTCTTCATTGTGGTCTTGTGTAAGCAGATAGGGTTTTATTTGTTAAACTTTGTGGTTTGCAATCTTAGTACCCTTGATTGATTTGGTATATATAAAATATAGCATAATCGTAGACCAATATGTATTGATTAATAAGACACGAGTTCCTTTCAAGGTTGGCTGTGTTTTAATATGTGAGCTACTGGCGTCCAACGGGGGCTTCGATGTTAGGGTTAGGACACCTCCTGTTGGGGGGGGGAAGAGAATAAGATTCAGTTTGTATACCATCATGGGTAGGTCTCCAGAACTGGGAAAATCCATCTTTTGGATTTTTGGAATAATCATTGCATAGTAAGTTCCTTCTTCCATGCTTGAAGTCTTTGCCGAGTTTAAAGGACAATGTCTGGTTTTCACTGCACATCCTTTGGAACCATTGCCTTGTTATTTTGAAGCATTCTGTCAGTGTGTCGTTTCAAACGAGGGTGTGTAAAAGGCACCCACGCATTTTATCTCTCACTAGTGAGAGATCCTTCTTCCTGAGTTAGTAGTTTGATCTTAGCGGCACTGGAGGAACCATATCTAAAGGTCTGGGGATGTCCAGGTATGTGACTCGTTGATGGACACTGTGTCGACAGTCCTTGACAGTAGGTATCTAGCATGAACAAACAAGACTTTGTGTTCACATGTCCCCCACTTCACCCACAGTCAAGCACTTTATTGGAGTGGCAGAAAAGAAAAATATTTGGCCAGACTGGATCGATTGCAAGTTCTCAGTTAGAACCACGTTACATTGTCATATGGTAGTTTAGACACTGTATTGCCTTTCTCTACCTTACATGTGTATTATACAAAGTATTATTTAAGGAGTTTTATGTTGTATTATTTTATTTCTCAGTGAAATGAAAAGTTATTCCAAATCATAAGTATTGCTAATGTGTTCATTGTTTCTTTCCAATGACCACTTGCAGTTATTCGGAGAATGTCTGCTGTAATGTTACTCGTTCTTGAGCTGTATAGTGAGCCTACAATTGTACTTTAGTCTTCGATGTAAAAAAGACAAAAGGTTTAAATAACCATTTATAATGTTCAGTGAACTCATTGCCTTACCTGGAGTCTAAGACAATTTTCCCTCTATTCCCATGTGTAATTTTGTAAATAACATGTGAGCTGCTCTTTTTCCTTTATGCTTTAATCACCCCCATCTCGTTCACTCGCCTCCAAGTACATCTGCTACTGTTGCAGAAAGCTTGAACCTATTCGAATTACTGTACTTGCTACATCGAAGAATTTCCTGTGAGCATTGTCATCCTATTTTACAAGCTATTGTCTCATTAATTATTAAAATGCAATACTTTTCCACAATGAAATATCTTGTGCTAGAGCTCATGAAATGCCATCAGGTAAATCAGGATTTCATCGGAAACCTGTATTTCCATAACCATGCAGCACTTGAGAGTTCATTTACTGATCATGTCCTACGTTGTGGACCTACAAACCCATGTGTGTCTTAAACTGTTTTTAAAGCGGGTTACAATTCTTTTTCCGCCATCCCAATATTTGACAATCTGAGTGTTTGATTTCTCCCACACCTCATTTTTCTACCTAGGGAAGTGATGTTTGTGGATCAAGAACTGTATGACTTTGGTGTACCCGTGCTGACCAGTACAATGACTTGTACTCCAAGTTTGCCTCACGCCTGTTCCTCATGTACATTTTGAAAATGACATGTTACATAAATAGAATAATAAAGTATTAAACACTGTCCTGTCTGTGTTTTGCCCTAATTTGTAGCCTTGCAGTACCTGTGTACTGCACCAGAGAATCATTACTGAGTAAGGTGGTCATCTTAAAGACTTAAATGTGGTATCTAGAAGAACCAATCATTAAATGTTTATATATCTAGTATACATCCAGAATCACAAAGAATAATATGCTATTTATTAATACTGTTGAATGTGGGTAGGGGCCAAGAGTCGCGAGCGGCCAAGCCTCAAGTGGGTCATTATGTCCGCCACTCAATCAACGATGGTATTGAGGCGCACTGCATTCTGTGCATCTGTATGTATGGTTTATGCCATTGCTTTTTTTCAGGTTTATTTGAGGCTACTGAGCCAACACCTGGATGCAGTCTGTGAGGCAGTAAACTGTGTTCTTCTCATGTCAAGTTTGCTAAACTGGAATGTAACCTTTGCATAGCAGTAATAAGTGAGTGAATCAGTGATCATAGCGCCACTGGGCATATCATAAAATGCAATAGCAGGAGTTTCCAGAGACACCGGATCTGCACAGACAGGAGGATTTTTTGTTGCCAAAGAGAAGAAAATGGCCAATCGGCCCTGCAGCTGGTGGAAGAAGAGCACAGCCCACAAGTGTTGTCTTCAGATGCCTCGGAGCCAGAGCTCTCGTAAGAGGCACTCCTGGCATGTCGCAGTCCAGACCAAGGACAAACTCCACACCCAGAGCCCCCGTTTTACCTTTGCGCTTGTGGGCCAATCACACAGGTTCAAGCTTGGAAGCTCTCATAGTTAAAAGCCAAGCACTACTCCCAAGAGGGTTGGATTTCGAGCCCTCGAGTTTAGCCTCAAAAGGCACCGACCTTCGGATCAGGCTCATGCGGCCTCCAGCTATTGACTCATAGAGCCCCCCCCCCCCCTCCTCAAACCCAAGCAAGCCATTGGACAGGGGACTTGTTTTGCGGTACCCACGTACACAGCCTCCAAACTACACCACCTCAATCCCCATAACATGAAGATCGACTCTGTGCCAAAATCAACTTTGAAATGGACACCCAAGCTTGTCTCTGATTTGGCTCTGAAAGAGCCCTTGACTCCACGATCGCAATCACGGTGATCGCAATCACGGTGGTCCCAATCATCCAGCAGATTTTTGGAAGCGCCTGGGTAGTAGAAAATCGTTAATCTTCCATCGGCAAGACGAAGACTCTCCTCGCAGGAGCAACCACACAGTCCTCCGATTCCTAAAAGAGAGGCCAATTTTCAAGGGGTAGTTTACCCAGGAACCAGACACCCAACCATCTAAGAAGGTTGGTGACAGTGCCGCAAGTTCTCCATCGAATCCCTTACACCACCTCTAGGTCATGTGCTAATTACAGAACTATGTATGACCTACATGGGTCTTCCCCACATTCTTTTTGTAAACATTATTTCATTGGTTTTTGCAGTAAAGAAAAATGTACTTCATTGGGATTCTTGTATTTTAAGTTTCCTATCACTAATTCCGGAAATCATATCCATCCTATTTTTTTCAAATGCGTCTCTTGCTCTGATTGTACTTGCCAGGAAAAAAGTGGAAACCAGGCTAGGGCGATTTGAGGTAGACTGGCCCAGCCTGCACACAAAGTGCAGGCCCTCATACTGGATTCTTTTAGGAATTCAAGTGATGACTGTTTTTAAACACATTTTTTTCTAATCTCACCTGCCTGTTAACTAGGACCTTTCTTTAACAGAATCAATGTATATATTTTCTGTAAATACACCCTCAGAGTCCACAGAAATAACCCTGGTGGCAGATGCCTCTTACAGCTGATCATAGAATAGGAATACAAAAATGTCCTGGCTCATGTCTGCGAAAGTGGCATTACGGCCTATTGCGTCAAAAACAAGAGTCTATGGTTGTAAATGCCCACCAACTATATTTCTGTGGCTTAAGAAAGCTGGGCTTCTTCGTGTAACCTTATGGGAGGAGATCATTATTTAATCTCACTGCTCATTCAATCTGTTCTTTCCACCTTGTAGAATTATTTTGCGAGATAAATAATGACCACATACAAGATAAGAGAAACTAAAATAAAACCAGATCTATAAGCATTGAAACATGATCGTTATTGAAAATGAAACTTTCTCTTTAACCAATTGTACAAAATATGAAGCAACATGCAGTCCCTGTATCAGAGATTTTTCCATTAATGGGACAGACCCTCCAAACTAAGGGCCCGATTTAGATTTTTTAGCCGACAAGTTACTCCGTCACAACGGTGACTGATATCCCGTCCGCCGAAATGTGAATCCCATTATATCCTATGGGATTTATATTTTGTCAGACGGGATATCCATCACCGTTGTGACGCAGTAACCCGTCCGCCAAGATCTAAATCTGGCCCAAAGTGAGGACCAAAAGAAGCCAGTCCTTCTGGGTGAAGATGGGAATATGGCAGTGTGTCCTCGATTTGGCAATGCTTGCACATGAAGTCGAAACACAAGGAGGGGCGTGGTCCACAAATCTATACAGAGACTCCGAATTGACGATTCTGGTCAAGTCTTTGTTGATGAGCCAACCTCCCAGGAATATGCAATATAAGAGATGGTTTGAGTGTTATGGGAAAGAGCAGAATGGGCCACTCCACCAGTTATTTTATCAGGGGAGTTGCAGTGATTGATACTTTGCCAAAGGGCAAAAAATGAGATTTTGCAGCTGTGTTCCAGACTTTGGTCTCCGTCCAAAGATGGCCAAATGAGGTGGTTGAGTGGATGGTTTTGATCACGCTCCCTAATATCCAAAATAATTTTGAAGGCAGAGGACATTCGAAATTTCTGTTTTTTCCTAGTGATGCGATGGATGAGTCAAAAACTCTTCGGCCTTCTGCAGAAGTCAGTAGTGGGCCTTCTACGTCATTCTAACCAGTCCGCTTATTATATAAAGGACCATTAGGAATACATTTTATGACCAAGTCTTTTTCTTGAGATGTTATGCCGTTTTTAAAAGTGAGATAATCATAATGGTTATGCAGTGGCCCCCTCAGACCCAGTCCCCAGTGCAGTTGCTATATCTTTACTAATAATGGCTAGTGCCTTGCAAAGGGGGCAGTCTCCTCTGCCCTTTGTTTAGAACATAGATTGCCATCTTGCCACATCCCCTCTCGTCATATCTCTGAGACCAAACAAAGGTGTCTCCTCCGCCATTGCTCCAAGGCCGTAGCGAACAGTGGCACAGCAAGTGTGCAGTGGGCTCTAATGCCAGGAAGGATTGTAAAACAGCCATAATTTGTGTTTAGTTGGCTTCTCATACTGCTAGTTCCTGGTGCTACTATACCTGCAGCACCAATAATACTGTCTGCCCTTCCATGTTAAACAAGCATTGGCATAGCCAATAGGTCTCGCCTTTGGGACCTTATAAGTGTTTAGCCATGCTTCAGTTGCATAACTAAATACTTGTAAGGTCCCAAAAGCGAGACCTATTGGCTATGCCAAGCGGCCGCGAAAGTGAAAGTAATCGCGATCAAACATCAATGCGGCCGCAAAAGTGAAAGTAATCGTGGTCAAGCGCGGCACGCCCGCACCTGCGCACATGCACTGTAGCTCTAGGCTGGCCTGGTAGCACTTTTTGCTCAAACAGACCAAAAGTTACTAAAAATGTGGTGACGTGTTCCGAAGCTGTGG
This sequence comes from Triturus cristatus, assembly GCF_964204655.1. NCBI lineage: Eukaryota > Metazoa > Chordata > Amphibia > Caudata > Salamandridae > Triturus > Triturus cristatus. The sequence goes on from NC_140595.1 coordinate 51,703,672, forward strand.
AAAGCCCTTTCCGAAGGTTGATTGGTCATGCTTATTGCTGTATTTGGGTGTTAAACTGGTACTAATGTGGTGCAATATTTCCCCTGACAGTGTTACCCTGAGTAAAACTGACAAAATAATGAAGTAATACTAACCACAAAATGTGCTGCGATACACAGCATAATTTATCTTTTCTTGCTGCATAATTTTGTCCTCCCTGATGCATAATTTGGTCCTCTCATGTCATATAATTCCAGTGGCCCTGCTTGAAGCTTTATGGTGACAAAGATCTACTATTATTATTTTTGAAAGATAATATAGAAGTGTTTATCAGCTGAGTTCCAAAATAATGGAGATGCATAAAATATGCTTGCATTAGGTACGTTCTTATTGCTAAAAACTATATTTTGTAACCACTTGTTTTACCTCAAACACTGCATCATTTTAATGTAAACTAGCTTAGGCTATTTTAAGATAATGATTTACATATCCACAGGGCTTTCTTCCGCATGCTGGGACCGCCTAGCACTAAAAATACAAAGGTCACTATTCCTCAATGCACCAACTAGGGTTCAATTATTTGTCACTGAGCTTTAACACACCGGACATCTGCAGTGATGGTATTTGCCAACTGAGGTTTCAAAACCTAAAAGAGTACATTTACCACTGTTAAACTTGCTTTATTTTTCAGCGAAACTCGTCAAGCATTAATTTATATGCAGTTACCTGGCGGTGAAAAAACTAAATAACCTGACTCCACTACCACACTCATTGACACCCTTCTCCATTAAACCATCCACTGACCGCCAGGGGGGACGCGCACCACAGTTTGAAGATCTCTGGTTTAAACCCAGGTTCCGATGCGGTGTTGGTGATTCCAAAGGCCATTAGAGAATGGGAAGCTAAACACTTTTTTGCTTCCGGTAACCCCAAATGAAATTGAAGTCAAGACCAAAGGGATGTCTAAAGAAAACCCCCAAGCACAAAGTGTCCTAATCTTTCGACGACAATCAAGAGAAAGTGACAAGGGCTTACTCGGATAGCTCTTCATCTTCTGAGTTTATCCCAAGCCTAGGGGTGGTTCTATGTTAGACTGGGGTAGTTTTTGAGTCCTTAGTGTGGTTTCTGAGCAGGTTCAGGCTTTCCAGAAGACTGTTTTCAATTTTTTGTTACACAACAACCCTCAGAAGCCAGTGCTGTTCATCTAGCACCTTTGAGGTCAGCTGATCTTCATACGTTACAGGTGGCTTTGGCTCGACTGGATCCTCCTAAGATGCCACTCGGGCTCTTGGAGTTGCAAGTCAAGAAAGCGAGAAGGTGATGCTGGTTGAGGAGACGATTGACCCCAATTACATTCCTGGGTCGTTATGTCTATGTAGCCACTACGAAGATGACTGCAACATCAATTGGGTAGCTATATTAAAAACAATGATTTAAAGGTAACTTATTTAAGGATTCATATAGTAAAATAAAAATGTTGGATTCATTCAATTTCATTTAAGGTTATGATAATTATGAGCTAGGCATAATAATTTGATATCAGTTCTTTTGAAAAAACAAATTCAAGTTTTTGGTTCATATAAAGATTAGATTCAGACTAATTATTGTGTTAATTACCAATATACAATAGTAAATTATACGGGTTTTTATTCAATAAGGATAATTTCATTTAAAAATATTTTAGTTTAATTTAATACACATGGGTTGGAGTTGGTATTAGGAATAGGTTAAGCATAATACATCTAATTTAAAGTAAGAATTAGTAACAGAGCAAAGTATAGAAAATAAATGTAATGTTACTTCAGGACTAAATTAAGGATTATTACTAAACATTTATTCAATTTAGACATAATTAAAGATTTAGGACTAGAATCGGATACGTTTTGACAAACCAGTAAATCTTAAGATTAGCATTAGAGTTATGTTAAAGATAACTGATTATATTTAAAATAAGTTGGGCTTCGAGGTAATATTCGTACAAGGTTAAGGATAATTATTTTTAATTCATTAAATTATAATTAAGAAGTGGGTTTTAGGCTTAAGGTAGGGGTTGGGGAAAAAGACAATTAGAAAAATTGTAAATGTTCGTATTAGCTGTATGTTAAAGATTATAATAGGAATATAAGTGACAGGTTTACAGTTACAGTAAGGAAAAATTGTTAAAATAATCAACTATACTTTAAAAAAATACACTGAGAAAATGAAGATTATTGTCTTAGGATAAGGCTAGTAGTGAAATACATGTTAGATTTACCTTGTAGATGGTTTTGAATAGGTTTAAAGCCTTCCAAGATCCCAACCATTGCGTGGACCTGCATGCATGGCAGCCCTGTCTCAGAATGGGCCTGCAACTCATTCCAAAATGGGCACCCACGCGTGCCATCTTTGAATGGGCTTCCAGTCCTCTGCAAGATGGCTGCTCATGCACACAAGCAACCCTATTCGAATGTTTTTGTAAAATGTTATTATTAAAAATACATTGAAAGACGGCCGTCTCTGCATTGTTTAATGTTTTTCTAAAAAGCAAAAAGAGAGCAAGCAGCATTGGGAAAGTCTTATAGGTTTGCAGCCAGCAGTAGGCATGTTGGGTTTGCCAGTGCTATTTTTTTTTTTTTTATATAACTCTAAAATCTTTCTGTGAAATAGCATAAAGCAAAATGGATATTTCATTTTTTTACAACAGTTTAACTTTTTTGTGATAAAAGCCCTTGTATTAAAACTGATCAAAATGCCTATTTAATGTAAAAATCCTGGCAAAAAACCTAGCAAACGTGTTTCAAAGCTGTGTGGTACCATGCAAACGAGCAGAGCGGTCTGCCTATACCCAGGTAGGGAGAAACCAACACCAGAGAAGGAGCCGCAGCAAACCCATCACGGTAAGGAACCAGCCCTACAACCAAACTGAGAGGCGAGAGTATTCTTCATCAGCCCAGATCATGAAACTAGTGTACATCTCTCGCGATCAGCCCTTTCTTGACAGAAAACATGCATGTAGATGAATACAGACGACAATAACATGGCAACTGCCTGATAATTTTTGCATCCTTCCCTTTCCCTGTAGATTACGGACTGTACTTATTTTTACCCAAAAAAAGAGTATAGTTCTGTTTCATGTTTCCCCTTTCTTAAACTCGCCTCTTGTACTCCGGCCTTCTTTTTAGTTCTTTCTATATCGTTCTGTACCTTCTGCTTCTCTTTCTTAGACCTTTGTTATTCAACTTGTCTACCTTCCCTCCTCTGTGAGTACACATCTGTTCTACCGCACTCTCATGACCTTACATCGCTCCCTGCCACTCGCAGGGCCAATCTCTGCCCCTCTCTCTACTTCAGTCTTTTCTGTCTCACCAATTTGTATCTCGATGCTGTTTCCATCTCACTTGCCTGTATCTCTCCTCAATCTACTCCACCTTTCAACCATCTCGCTGTCTTTACCGCCCCTCTCTCAACATCTCTTTACCTTGCCCCTAACTCCATACTATCTCTACCTCAAATCTCTAACTCAAGTCTCTACCTCAAATCTCTACCTCCTCAACTTTCCACCCCATAGCTCTCTTCCGAACCTCTTAATTTACTTCATCATTTATTTACTATTTCACTTCTCCATCTCTCCTGACTTTCTTCCTCTGCTTTCTGTACTTCACCTCTCTCACTACCAGTCGTCTTTCTCGTTACTTCTGATTCAACCTCTTTACTCTGACACTATTGCCTCTTATTTTTTTCTGCACCGGCTTCTCAAAACTCACCCTTGCCGACTCACCTCTTTATAAATCTCTCCTCTCTATTACTCCCATCTTAATGTACCTCTACCTATCCATCACCCTCGTACTTCTTTCTCTACTTCTCTCTTTCTACTTTACTTTTTCTCTTCTCTCTACACCTCATCTCTCTGCCTACCCTTCACCCCTTTCACTCGTTCCCATTACCTAACGTGTTTTTCTATAGGTCTTTTGCAGATCTTTCTACCAATGCATCTCTTTCTCTCTGCCTTTATCTCTCTCTAAAGCACCTCTCTCTGTACAGCATCCTCTACGCCCACCCTTTTTCTCTCTAAATTTACTTCTCCAAATCTCTAGCCTTTTCCATGCCTGTACCCGACTGTAAACCCCTACAGATGTCTCTACTACTTAACTCATTGTATGTCTGAATCTTTCTTTCTGGCCACCTCACCGTTTGTTTCTTTACATTAAACTCTCCCTTCTTCACCTACCAGCCTTATCTCATTTCTGTCTCTACTCCACCTATCCCCATACATTCTCTTAACCTCTGTTTTCTGCTCTCTCCCATGTCTCTTACTCAGCAGTCAGAGGTCTCTATCTAGCCAGAGAGGTGTACACACAGAAAAGGAGTGGTAAGGCTGGGAAAGTAAATTAAGAAGAAAGTTGTCAGATGTCACCCAATGGAATGGTGAAAAAAGGAGAGGGTCTTCGATTTCACCTATTGCAGCAAGAATCCAGTTGTGAAGAGCGTTTTTTTTTTCCCCTGAATGTCTAGAAATTTCAGCTCTATTTTAAGCGTTGCGTGCCTGTGTTTAATTTTATTGTCATGCACTAGTCCTCTAAACATACACCACTTACCCTTAACGTGTCTTTCCTGCATTGGACAGAAAATGCTGATTTCTGCATAAAAGTTTGTTGTCCCTGACAAAATCTAGATTCTAGCATAAACAGAAATATCCTTATAAAGTTCTCTTATGGTGCGCTTTGTCTGACATACACAGGGCAGCTTTAGCATTTGGCTGCATTTGTGTGGCCTTGTTTCTGAAAGTTTAACATATTGTTCAGCAACAATGGGGAACTGAATTATCTGAAAATGGGTGATAAATTCAAATTTATTCCAAACAGGGGACCCCAAAGTGTGTCTTGCCGGGAGCTTCACAATTGCTTGTGATGGTGGTGGTAGAACCATTGGAGCACAGATATGACCGTGTGTGTTGAAAAGGGCTTTGAGGGATGGAACTGAAGAAAACTATTTCTACAACCTTAGACTTCATCAGCCCTGTGGCAAGCATCACTATGGATTTGCCTTTTTATGGTCTGGTAGCGCAGCTGTGGCCAATTATGTGAGAATCACCAGGAGAGGGGCTTTGGCTCCGCCCACACGTAGGGAACCAGGAGTACATGTTTTGATTAGGCAGAAATGTTCTGCTTCTTCAAAAAAAGTGCTGGCCCTCCACCAGCTGTGATCATTATGTTTATGTATCCAGCTTCCTAAGCTTGAACATTCAGGGGCACACACATGACATTGTAATGCTATTACAGTGTCTTAGATAACTAGATCATTTATGGTGGTTTTATCAGGCAGCAGCGCAGATGGGAGGAGGGCAGTTATTACCCTACATGGATTTTTAGGTCTGGCTTGACAGTGCAACCATCATTGACCTTTTAACCGACACCAATAATATTCTACAGTTCTTTGCTTCCACAAAAATGCATATCCTTTCCAATGCTATCTACTACTTGTAATGCTTCACATTACCCTCCAACATTTTTTTTAAGCCAGACCTATTTGGCATTGCTAATGCTTGCAATTATCTTTTGACGTAGCGTTCCCTGCCTGACTTCTGCCTGTGTCCCCCTACTTCATGCCTGTTTGTCCCCCTCTACTTGCCTGTGTCGTCTTCCACCCCACTCCCCTGCCTTCACATGCCCATCTGCTGCTTTTGGCGGGATATGAGTAGGAGAGAAGCAGACTTGGCTCTTGGCCGTCCACATGGGCGTAAGGCACCGGGGAGCAGCCTGGTTCTGCTCCCTCCTCCCACGTGCGCTCTCAGAACAGAACAGACACCCAGCCAAAGACAAGCAGGCAGTGTGTGCACAGAATGCTTCTTGTCAACAAGGGTGAGTCCGCGGCATGTGCTCCAGCTTGGGTTCACATAGCCCCACTAATGACCAGTGCTTTATTTGAGCCGGGGGGTTCTAGTGCTCGGCGCCGGCACTTAAATGTCAACACAGGTGCATGTGACAGTCTGCCAGAGGGTGGCCTTGTCTAAATACATTACAAATGACTAATACCTGCCGCCTAAGCCATTCTCATAGCTTTGAGTGCCTGAAATAATCCAAATTGCCACACCTGTAGGAGTGTGATGGCTAGTAGTTGTGTTGTTACTGTCATGGGCAGTGTGGTGCAAGCTGCTGCGGCCTGACGAGAGCCCTGGTACGTATTATTATTTATTTATTTTTACACAAATGAAGCAATGCTAATGAGCACACCTGAACTCCAATTTAATTCATTCTACACATAGAAACTGGAGTATATACGTTGAATGGGTGCCTCAAGAGCACAAGACGAATCCCAGTAATAAATGGATTAACCACTAACCTTGGGTTGCGGAGTAGCGTGCTACCAGCTGCAAAGAGCTTCAGTGCCTTGTTTGGGGTAGTAAGTCACAAACCAACTAGTCCGGCTCCTTCTGTTTATGCTGCCCCCTCCCCCCCCCTCCCTAGACAGGGTGGGTGCGCTGCAGGTCAGCTCACACCATTCCCACTACATGTTTATGCCCAACAGGGAAAGTAGTGGGTGACTGTGGAGGCATCACGCTAAATTCCCTCAAACTAGTTACCTGAAAACCTGGTATGGAAAGCTTATCTAACTGGAATTGATACTGGGGTACAGTAGAGGTAGTTACACAGAATTGTTGGTAGGGGCCTGGAAAACGTGACCCAATTTTGAATATGCTTTAGGAAACATTGCTAGTAAGGCTGGAGTGTGGTTGGCACATCCACTGATGGACTGCAAGCAATTTTATACAGTTTAAGAGTGGACAAAGGTGTTCATTTGATTGCAAATCTGTGCTCCTGCCACCAAAGCATCACCCTGACTCCTGCACGTACACTGCCACCTGTGCTTTTCAGACACTTTTACTCACCAGTGGTAGCTGGTGATTTTGGAAAGTGCTGGGGATTAACTTGTGCCCTGAATTTTAGCGAGCAAAGCGAATGAGGCAAACAACAAAGGAGGGTACGAAAGGTGTTCCCCTTTAGAAAAAGTTGGTAAAAAGCAGTTACATTGTGTTTTATAAAGTATAATTGGCACATAAATTTGCTAAAAAGCCGTATGCTTTGAAAGGGCATTCATGAAATGTAGTACTTTTATGGTCTGCAAAGGAAGCCTAACTCTTCTCAGAAGGGAGCCAAGCCAGTTTTTTTCCCCCCCAAAAAAATTTGCCATAAATTCACACCATCATTTAAGGATCGACTCACATTCTGCCTGGGCCATGTGTAATCCCATACCTCCAGTATGTAATGCAGCATTATGTCAAGGGTGCTCCCCCCCCCCCCCCCCCCCCCGCTATAGAATTGGATTCACTATGCCCGTGTCAGAATTTTGCATGGAAGGCCCACGTGTATCATGGATGCCCTCATATGTCAAATTACTTCCAGTATCCAATGAACAGCGTTTTACCATGGGTACCCTCGCTTATACCAAGAATTACCTCTAAAACGTTGGCACCAGCAGTTTGCCATGGGTGCCCATTATTAGCTAGAATTCCTTGTGCGTGCCAGGGCCTGTATTTTGCGATGGGTAACACCCCAACCCATATGTCATGGGTGCCTTCCCACATAGGTCAAGAATGACCTCTTGTATGCCTGGGCCAGCAGCACAGTTGTAACACACATACACACTTTCTCACACATTTTTGTAGTCCGCTTTTGCTGTTTCCAATACTATACCTGTCTTGTCTGTTACTGTAGCTTGATTAAAACAGTTTCCGTGTGTTACATACGAAAATGTAAACAAATGGCATTGGAAGTGCTTGTTTTCATGCATGCAGTGAATGAAATAGTGTGCTCACACAAAGTAGGTGACTTACATTTGGTTTTACACTGAGCGTGAGCAGAAACAACACTGAAAATGGACATAACATCCACGTCCTCTTATAGCCTCTTCAAATAATCCTAGCTTTTCAGCCAGGAAAATTTTGTAATTTTCAGCCCCTAGAAAAATTATAAGTCAAAGAAGGCAGCACCGGAATTCCTGAAAAGCCAGAAATGGCTCACGGTATCACACAAGACAATGGGCCACATGGCAACAATATTAAAAGTTTTTTTTAAAAGCAAGTTTCAGGTTTGTGATTATCGGCTTATTGGAGTGTTGAATGGCTGGGGGTTGCGTTTCAGGTGCAGATATAAACATTTTAAAACTAGTGTACGCAATCGCACTCCTTCGAAACAGTGAAGCCCTGTGGGGTGAGGGACCTGTGCCCAGGCCATGCAAACCCCACCCTTCCTGTGGTGATGCTGCCAATCCTCAGCAGCAACATCAACAAGCATTGGCATAGCCAATAGGTCTCGCTTTTGGGACCTTATAAGTGTTTAGCCATGCAACAGTTGCATAACTAAATACTTATAAGGTCCCAAAAGCGAGACCTATTGGCTATGCCAATGCTAGTTTCTGTTTATTACTGCTCTGTAGTAATGGTGGCGCACAGGTGCCACCATTACTACATAGAAGTAATAAGCAGGAGAAAAAAAAACTGGCTCACGGAGAACATCAAAGCGGCCGTGCGGCCGCGAAAGTGAGGCGCCCGCGCACATGCACTGTAGCTCTAGGCTACTGTGGTAGCACTTTTTTGAGCCTTCACAAAAAGTCTCGCCACACCAGCGCATGCGCTGGGTCAGGCGAGACCTAAAAACTCGACATGCCTGAGTTTAGAAGCTGAAAACAAAGCCTCGCTGCTGCTGCCTCCTCTGTTCCCATGCATATGCCAAGCCTTGGTGCGCTTCCATAAGCCCCTTTTGTTGAACTACTGCTACGTCTGCAGTCCCAGAGCCCCACGGGAGCTGAAGCCTGTGCTGGGATGGCCAACCAGTGGGACATTGTAGTGCTAGCATCAAGCGTGAAATTAACTGGGCCATTGTGTGTCTGATATGAGAACGTGTACTTAACTGGCACAAGGTGGACCTGGTAAGCAGTGTGCACTTGCATAAGTCTGTGACAAAGCGAGAAGCTGGAGGCATGCACTGTCTGACTGTGCATGTGAAGGAAGCCTGCACTGATGCTGTACCTGTGGTCCCTGTTCTGTGCGTGTGAGGAAGTGTGCATCGTTGCTACCTCTTGTGCCTGTTCTCAGTGCTTTAAATGAGCAGATGTGTCTGATATTGAGTACATGCACTTTAATTTGAAAGGGAGAGTACCTGAACTTCGCAGCACTACTGTAGTACATTTAATGGGCGAGTACCAGCACTTCTCAGTAGCAAATGGGTACTCTAAATAGTGAGTACCTGCATGTCTATATTTCCATTATAAGCACTACCTGTTCTGTGTGCGCAATACAAACATGTGCTGTTGCTGCTACCATTAATTACTGTACCTGTTGCTAAGGAACCTTGCACTACTCCTTCCCAGGCTAAGCAGCCTCTGTTAGAAAAGCTAGGTAAAATGATTTTCCATTTTCAATACCCATATTGATTGGTATTGCCAATGCTTCTGTCTCTCACACTTGAAGTGTTCATTGTTTTTAAACAAAAAGACCAAAAAGTGAGGCATGCTATAATCGACCGGTGCACAATCCCCATCCAGTATCGAGAGATAACTGAGGACTGTTATTTTGTATAAAATGTTTATTTCAGATACAAGGATCCATAAAACACAGTACGACAATCAGGTAAAAACAAATAAATAGACATCAATATATTCAACATCACATAAAACACCAATCTCATAATCCTCATCCCTCAATAAGAGCAGGAAAGAAATGAAAAGAGAGGTAAAAATGGGTGATTTCAAGGGAGAAAGAGCAGCATCTTGAAGTAAATAATGTATGTGAAGATGGGACCGTGAGGAGCCGGAGACCAGGTCTGCTGCTATAAGGTTTTATTCCTCTGTATTTCCTTTTTACATACAGGGAACGTCTTTTAGGCAGTTCTTGGAGGGAGTCCGTGTTTCCGGGCTTCCCGCTGTTTAACACAGTCCTCTTTCTGGTTGACCAGCTCCTTCCCTGTGTGTAGCTCGGAGTTCCTTTTCCGACGTCCTCCGGGTTCTTTTCGACTCCTGACGTACTCGGGCCGATGTCTTTATTGGGACTCCCCTCGCGTGTGGAAGAAAAGGAACAGAGAGGCACGGGGTCAGTTTTCGGTTGTGAACGTCATGTATTTCCCCGGGGCCCGGGAGTGAGGGAGTACACCAAAACGTGATTCTGTAAACGTGCACTTGAGTGACTAGACTGTGATTGGGGAAGGGGGGGGGAGGGGGGACAAGGCTTATGTGACTGGATTGAAGCCGCGCGGCTCTCGGGTGTTCAAAGCGCCGCTTCTACACCTGCGCCCTCTCCCGCTTCCCAAACACCCTTGACAGCCGCTCCCGTACCTGTAGCAGCCACGCACCCCCAGGTACGTGGCTCGGGGATTCGCCGGGTCGTCGGCCTCCTGGCTCGCCTTCCGCTGCTGTCTTCGCTGGGCTGCTTCCCGTTTCCGTACTCTCCGTGTTCTCCGACTCCGCAGACCGCTGACACGCCACTTCCTCCGTTGTACTCTCCGCCGTCGTCCTCGCGCTGGTCAAAAGACACACCTCCTTTGGATCTTCCGGGTATTTGTCCAATGAGTGGCCAATGACGTTGCGCCAAGGCGGGTCTTCGAGGAGCTGCTTGTTCTGCTTAAAGGGACCAGGTACAGACTCGCTATGAAGCGCCGATTCCCAGGTGTCTGTGCTTTCTTTCCATTCATCCTGGTAGGGATGAAACAGAATGGATGAAGGGGAGGTAGCAGTCCACCACTCGCCCACACCCGCATAAGTTCTGGATATCGGCAATTGTTGATGCATTGTTAAATTTACAATTGATTCACATACCATAGTTATTTATTAACTATCTATTTCTAAAGAATTATGCTGCAAACTCATGAATTTCCTATAAAAATAAAAAATCAGATGGATTAGCCGACCAAGTTTCTTGAACACAAATATTAGGGAAATGGTTCTAAAGACGATTATTATTATGAAAACACTTGTAAAGCACGTGGCTACCCGGAGGCATCCCAGCGCTGGTAGTGTCGCACAAGAAGAACAACAGTTAGGATGGCTTATGGTTAATGCACATTATTCTGGTAGACCCAGGTTTTAAGTAGCTTCCGAAAAGGAAAGATGTTATGTCACAGAATGCAGTTGAAAAGGGAGGGTATTGCAAAAGCCTGGCGACATTGTATGAAAAGGACCAGCCTCCATATCTTTCCTTTTTTATATGGGGTACTACAGCCAAATATAGACTGGGTGGTCATAGCCTTTTTCTAGAGAGAGAGAATGAGATAAGGAAGTGGTTATATGGGGACCTTTCCCCAAGATTGACTTATGGGCTATGCAAAGGGATTTCAACTTTATTATTTTGATTATTGGCAGCCAGTGTAGGGTATTCAATGCTTGGTGGGCCAGTTGGGTTCTGGGAATGTTAAGTATCAGCCGGGATGCACAATTTTGTGTTATTTGCAGCTTTCTTGCGGTTCTAGGGGCTTCTAAATAGAGGGAGTTACCGTAGTCCAGGCGGAAAAGGAGCAAGACCTGGAACATCAATCTCCTGACGGTGAAAGGAAGCAAAGCTAGGATTTTTCGTAACATTCTAAGCATGCTGTAGCATGTGGCTGCTGATTTCACCACTTGATTGTCAAACTTGAAGGATTCGTCAAGCTACATGCCAAGATTTTTAATCCTGGTCTATTGTCAGGAGGAGAGCCAGTACATGTTGGCCATACTGGTCTCAACTCTTGAGTACGTATATTGACCTCGCTACTGAATTATCTGACCAGATCTGCAAGGCTACTGGAGAGAGTTTTGAGTGTTAAAGAGATACTGCATATTGGACATCATCCAAAAGAGTGCATTTTACTGAAAGACAAAGAAAAATATATACTTTGAGCATTTTCTGTTCTCAAAATCTGGACTACTATAAAGAGGCTGTATTGCTGCAGATCTCCATTATCTAAAAGACAGTGCAAGGTTGGTAGGTTTGCTGCAAGATTGACTTGACCTCTGATGAATTAGTGTATCTTGTAGGTAAGGCAAAGATTATCAATTGGTAATCTTGAATGGAGGTAGGGGCATAAAGACTATGGCAAGGAAAAGTAGAACTATGAGTAATGAAGATTAACTGTAAATTATCTGGGATTACCAGCATGGTCCTTAATTTTGAGCAATACCAAAGCACAAGAAAACGTTTAACAAACCTCTCCGACCAAATTATGCTGTATCCAAAAAGGAAAGTAACATAAAATGACAAAGTTTAAAATTACTTTAAAAAATACCCCTGCTCAATGGAAATCTGGAAGAGCCAGTCTTGACAGAAGCTGGGAATTCTGTATCACGGTATGAGTTGCTTGAAAATGGCACCCCGTAGTACACCCAGAGCCACTGCTGATCTTAAGAGCTCAGTTACAGAGAGCCAAGAAAAAGTCCCAAGGCACAATGGGTTAATAGGGCTATCATATGAGCTTGGGATGGTGGGTGTAGCAAATACATATGTCATTAGCGCCTGCAAGCGCTCTTGCTTACAAGACATATTGTATCCAACTAGGGGCTTGAAGCCTGTCCATTGTTTAAGATTTGTTGTCACTCTTATTTGCTGTCTTTTAATTGGCCAGCGCATGCTGGTCTCACTTCCTCTTCTTTTGACTGGAGCATGGACCAAATACTGATAGCTGTCCTTCCGCGGCTCGCATTATGATTGAGGTACTACTTTTATTTGTTATTTTCCTTGCCCATGTTGAACCTCTTGCAGCTACATTTGACTATGCCATACACAATGTTAAAGAAGCCCTTTTCTTTTTTAAAATTGATGTTTGTGACAACAGATGGTATGTGCTTTTGTTATAACAACTGATGTTATCTGCTACCAAATGTATTCTCTCAAAGACCTGGACGCAATTGCTTTTTTTATGCAATACTATTTTTTGCCAAATGCTTTTTTGTTTTTGCTTTTTCATGCATGGGGAGACTGATTTGCTCAGAATCACAGGGGTGCTGTGGCAAGACCTAACATGCATTGGCAAAGCCAATAGAGCTCACATTTGAAACTATTGTTTCTGCAATTGTCTTTTTTTCAGGCTGAACAGCATGACAATTGCTGACTTTGGCTTTATAGCAGCGGGCTAATAATAATAATAAAAGCGCATTATCCCTGGCTGCATCATAGCGTTTAATAAAATTAGTTTTAGCCACACTGCTGTACAGCATGGCTACACAACTGCCAAAGTTTTCTTAGAAAATGTCACTCCTAGGGTCACGAGTAAGATATGGAAATGTCACGATTAGGGAAATAGATTTAGCTAGGGCTTTACCTTCAGCAAATTACTTTTAACACATACTTTCCTGATTATATTGGGCTTGTTTTGGTAGCCCTCACTTAATTTGGGCTTCTTTTCAGGGGGCGTTGCGCTTGTTTCTTCGGTTCAGATCTGGCAACTTTTTCCACAAGTGGGCGGGCTCCAGCGAGATGCTGACTCTTTGCCGAGTGACAGAGTGTTCTGTGTTGAAACCTGTGCCCCCGGGGCGGCTGTGTGTCTGTCGGAGCGAGCCAGGGCCCGAGGCCAGCGGGAGGCACCGGTGACAGCGAAGAGGAGCCGTGCTGGTGAGTAGACGCTTCAGCGAGGCTCGCTGTCGCGGAGTTTTTCGGTAACGCGCCCTGTCATCCGAGAGCCACCCGGCCCGTACCGCATGCGGAAGCTGTGGGTCCCGAGCCTCGGAATGTTGTGGATGGGAGTGTTCCGGGGCGACCGTTGGGATTCGGGCTTTGTGCGGTTTATGCCATTGACGCCGAGCTGTGTAATAAAACAACTTGTGACCTCGTACCTGGTTTTCTGTCTTTGTGCGGGGATTATTCAAGGGGGTTCGGGCTCTCTCCGGCATACAGACACTTGATTACGAGTCCTAGCTTGGTTCTTGCCAGCTCTGAGTTTCTCCCCACCTTGCTGCCGTCAGAACACCTGTGCGTGGAAGTTATAGGTCGCCTTCCGCGCAGGGGCTGCCTGTCCGAGGGACTGTCACCCCTACCTGCCCCTCCCTGTCTGCTGCCCACTTCTGTCCACAACTACGGGGATTGTACACTCCTGCTGAACCCCTCTTTCCCACACGGTTGGGATTACTCCCTCCTGCTGCCCCCTTTTTTCCACACTATAGTAGGGTGACCGGGCGTCCCGGCTTTTCAACAGTGTCCCGGCAGGTCTAGGGAAATTTAGCTCATGTTCTCGTTTTTAAAGATGGTCGAACGAAAACGGAGGGAGGTGTGTTTGTATGTTTTCCAAAGCAGGGATAGTTAGCCGCGATCATAAGAAAGCATTTTAATCAACAAGCATACTACTGGCTCTAAAAATGTCATTTTATTTATGTACTTACTGCCTCTTCTGAAATTCTCGGCTGAGGAGCGCTGTCATAATGTGCGCCCGCTTGAAGCTACATTTTAGTCCTATTTTTGTATAATGTCCCGGTTTTTGGCTTTTAAATTCCGGTCACTCTACATTGTAGGGATTGACCTATTCTGCTTCCCCCTTTCCCACACTATAGGGATTGTCACTTGCTTCCACCCACTCTTTCGTATACTGTAGGGATTGTCCTCTCCTGCTGCCTGCTTTGTCTCCAGTGGGAGATGTTTTGGGTGAAGGGGCTTTAGATCTGCTACAACTTCGGGTTGTTGCCACTGCCTCCAAGGCACTCATTAGAAGCAGCATGACCAACTGCAGTGCTTAAAGGTGTTGCTGAAGCACCCACACACCTCCCTTCCTAGACGTTTAGCTCAATTATATATCTCGCATATCTAGCTGCGTTGTATGCCACCGATACAAATTGGCTACAAAGGTTTCTTCAACTTCCCAAATTTAAATGGAGCCGTCAACTCGGAGTGTATTGAATGAAATGCCCTTGACCTGCGATATAATGCCTCCCATCCTAACAATGGAGAAATTGGGTATAGCATTTTAGTCCAACCAACATCACTAGTGTCTTGCTTCATGGCAGGTGGTAGCTATCTAGTACAGGCGCCAGAGCCCACCCACGGTTCTTCTAAGCAACTCCGTTCAAGCGGGGCAGTCGAAACCCGACAGACTTGTATATGCTACATTTATGCCGACTGAAACTGCTCCTCGCCTACAAACGCTGTCCAAATTGCATCCGCCATCCAAACTGTAAATCCTCTTTCACTAAGCACAGAAGCAGCCTTGCTCGCCGGGCTTTGTGGAGATCAGCTGCCAGTTTTCACGGAGTTGGTTAAAAAAACACTAGTGTACTTTTATTTTGGTCTGACTTAAGTTGTAACATATGTCCGCACATTTCCCGCACCTGGAATCCACTACAATTAATAAAGCTCGTAGGAGGTTCAGTAGGTGTTCTGTGTTTATCTTCTGGAAAGGGTATGCGTGCCTCTAACTCATTTTCTGCGTCCAACGGTGACCACGCCATTGCAGAAAGGCCTGTCATCCCACTTCTGCTACATATGAGTTACGGCCTGAATGGTACCTCAACAGGTATATTCATTAATGCACCTTGTGGCCCCCCCCCCCCCCCCCAAGCCCCAACACGATTTTTGCAAAGCGTTGTTTCTTTAGGGGATGATTGCAACATTCCAAGTTTCACAGAAGAAAACAAGCTGTTTTTCTTCTGTCTGCATTCCAAGGTGCCATAGTCAGAGTGGTGCAGTTAGACCGCAGATGATAATACCACTAGTATCCATATTTACAGGGACTTGTATTATCTCACCAAAATAACAGCCTGTTTTAATGAAGGCCTTCGTTTTTGGTGGGAGGGTTGGTCCTACCACACGATTAACTCAGTATGTTGAAACGTGCAGCAGAGGTCTGTGTTATTAACTCTAGTGTGAATCTCCGCAAGATCAGCGCAGATTGTCACTCTTTTGACGTTGAGTTAAGTAATTACAATGCACGTTGTGTAACAACCAAGAGTCAATTTAATTCGTTTTTTACATGCTGCATACTTAGTCTGAAGAAGTCAAAGTTTTCATTGCTTTCTTTTAACTTTTTTCAAACTGGTGGTGCTAAATTTATTTTATTCATTGCTTATCTCTTTGGGAAACCAGGTACACATTGATCTAATTAACTCAAACTTTGTGACTAAAGAACATGCAGTGGGAAGGGTAAAATGATGTCTTATAATAGAAAGTTTGACGTCCCAGAAGTGGGACGGTCTGTACTATTTATCACATGGTAGTGTTTTAAAGCTGAATATTCCTGACCCGATTAAATATACATTTTTCATTTAAATTCATTATAAGTGGCGGAGAATCAAGAAAGAACGTTTGTTGTGGTATGAGATCCGACGATCAAAATACTGCTCTGCCCGGGTTAACCACGAAGAACTCCTATCTAAGACACGCCGAGTGACCATAGAAAGCTATCAGAATTTTGACTTAAGGTAGGTCATTTTCAGTTGCCTTGATTTCTCGCATGTTTTTGTGTCCGATTTTAGATTTATTGCAGATTAATGTATTTTGCGTTACTGTGGAAATCCTAGAGTGACCTCTAATGCATCTCCTAGGTCTTCCATGAAGCCTTTGTACACAAGTCTATCGTGGCGCCTCACTGACACAATCCCTTGATTGGACTGGGTCCTCCTGATAGAAGCAGCTCGAAAACCCTCATGCAGACTAGAACATTGGGGTGGATCAACACGCGACAAGACTGCAAATTAAAGAGATATACCCTTAGTTATTGTGTTTGATCCTATATGAAATCAGTTACTCTTGTAAATGGTATAAATCATTGGATAAATCATATATAAGAAGACGTGTTTTGTTTTTGTTTTTTTCCTAAATAGTCTTTCATTGTAGTGGCTGATGTAAAGAAGCCTATTTTCTTGTCTCCAGTAAATTAATGTGTGCAGTAGCGACGTGAAGCTCATCGTTTTCTCACAAGATGTCTATTAAAATAATTAGGGATAGGTGCACTCTTGTATTGGCATGCGAGCAACAAAAATTGACCTAGATAGCGTGGTTATAGGAAAAAGCAAGGTTTACTGCCTCGGTATGTTCGGAAGGCTTCCTTACCACTTAATCAATGAATAACAGTATTAAAGTAAGTGAAGTAGATTAACTGATAGTTTGCTGCATATTTTCTAAACAGTAAACTTTTTAGATTCTCACATGCAAGGGTGGGTCCTCTTCATCTTTTTGTCATCGATAAGGCTATTCTGTTTCCTCGCTCTCTAGAGCTAAATGAAGACCTTTTTTAATATTAGATATTAGCCTGATTCCTTCATAGATGCTGCTGAAAGCCTTGCTTTTGAGGAGGAACAGTCTGTAAAAGCGCACACACGTTGTTGTTCGTCAGTGCAATGAACCGCCGAATTAAATATTTACCCAGTTGTAGAATTGGAGCGGCAGCCTTTGCAATGTCGAGTTTTAACTCTGCAATTCACCTATGTTCAGCCTTCGCCGAAAGATTCGGACAATAAGTTCCATCTTCATGTTCAGTTTTTTCACTTCGTTTCTGATGCCTGGTCGGAAAACAGTGGGATCTTTTCTTCATTCCGCTTTTCCTGTAAGATTCTTTTTTTCCATCTCTGTATATGAGACCTACAATTAAGCCAGCCCCAAATTTATTGTGTATCCCATGAGCTGCTGCTTTTGACTTCAGTCTGCACCAGATAGGCACACTGCGGGGCACAGGCGGGGGGCTGGAGTATACACCGGAGCATGGCCTGTTGGCACTATGTGGGGCCTGTTGACACACTGTTGGGCGGCTGGGGCACACCGTGGAGGCAAGACTAGAGTACACTGCACCTTATTTGTTGAAAAAAAAAACCAACCTATTGCTGAAGAAATTGCTAGGGCGTTTTCTTCCAGGCAAATTTAAACTTTACCTTGACTGAAATGGCCAATTGGATAATATATATTTTTTTTAAAGTAAAGGTCGTCTTCTAGTGAAATGATTGTTATTTTCAGTATGGAAACATATGTCTTTAAAAAGGTGTTCCTATGTGCTATGTGTTTAGATATTAAGTAATTTTTGAATTTCACAGACAATCTTGTGATGAAGTTGGATTTTCACAGATTTCTGAAGGTGAAAGCACTGGTAACCCCCCAGCTTTAGGATGATACCCTGTTATTTTGGTAGACGCATAGCTATTTAGGTTGGGGATGCCTTTGGTGGTGTGCCTAAGCTCATAGGCTGCTTGCACAATTTTTACTGTCACGGTTCAAAATATAACGGTGCTTAGCCAAATGAACTTTCGTTTTTATACGACAATAGATCATAGAGACGCTGTCAAGAGTCAACTTGTGTTTTCTCGATTGACATTGAAAAAAGGATTGGGTCTGAAGTAGAGTCTGAGATATTCTACCTATGCTGCCTTTGTTTAAAGGGGTTTTGTGTCTGTAGAACTCGGGTGCTGTAGGTGGGAGGTAGAGATTTCTGTAGCTAGCCATGCAGGGTGAAGGCCGCGAATTAAGAGGAGGACCGGCCCCAATCGAACACACTTTGAAGTATACTGTTTCGATATCCATAACGGGCTCCTTCACAATAAAGAATTGAGTTAAAAATATACCCTCCTTCTAGATTTACTCCTATGTGATCAAATATGTTTTCTGCTTCACACAAAGAAGCGACTTTTACCATTTCGTTTCTGCACCAATTTTAGACAATTAGGCCACGGAGTTCTGCTATAGAAGAAAAACACTAACATTCTGGCTGCATGACAAAGTCAGTGCGTCGGGCCTGGACACCATTTTGGTGAAATAGAAGATGTAGAATCCACAGCAGGTTGCAGGAAATGTACAATGTGTGGGTTTTTGTACTGGGGTGTTATTTCTTATTTAATCCGGGCTGGTTAAGAAGTGTGTGTGATTTGTGCTGGATTTAATTTAGTAAATTAATGCCTTGTGTGTCTAGCACTACTTTGTAGAGGGATATCAGACGAGATTTCCTCTGTTTGTTCATGTTTCCTAGATTTTTATTGGGCTCATTTTGAAGACCAAATAGGGTTTTCAGCATTTCATTTCTATGCCTTCGTGTCTGTTTTTTTAAAAAGAGGAGAGGACTATGTGCAGAGATATGTGAAGTTCAAAATGCCCGTTTTTAGCTCCGATTGAAACATTTGGTGGTTGTTTGCATCTTGAAATCCCTTTGTATATTTTTACCATAGACGCCTCCTCGCACAAACGCACACTGAAGCCAATTTCTTTGTAAGCAATTAATATAGAGGCAGGTGGCATTGGCATTTGGGACATAGTGACAGCATCACACATGCCACTGCAATTTTGATTCCACATCAAGTAACGAATGGATGTCTGACAGGAAAATGTTTCGGTTGGCAGGATCACCGAGTAAGTCAAATGTTCTCCTCTTAGATATGCAGTGATCTTCCAGTCACAGGTTTGAGTCTAGGCAAGCCAACGGAACCCTTCCCATTGAGTACCATCAAGCTATAGTCGCATCACTTTACTTAAAACAATTAGAAATGGCAGCAGTGTGTGGTTTCAAGCACTTTATAAAAAACATTATTTATCCTGTATCTGTATTACTAAAATGTTTCAGAAGTTTTATGCTTTTATCGAAGTGTCAGAGTAAACACATTCAGAAATTAAGAAATACAGGTAACCTGTTAAATTAAGGTGTCAACATAGAATTTACGACGGCTAGTGTTAAACTGAGCAGATGATACGTGTTTTTGTTGTTCTTTTTTTAAAGATCTTTCCAAGGCAAGTGACCTCAGGGTGAGCCTGAGCCTCGCCTAGGGCTGCTTAGGGCACTGGTGTCTGCCATAGTGAGAGGTGTAAATGCCACAAGAGATGGCTGTGGACTGTGTGTAGAGGCAGTGGAATCCGGCATTACGGTTTCAGTTACCTGGTTCTTAATTGAGTCTTAGACGTTAAGCAATTTTATCAGGAAAATATCAGACCAGGTAATCGTAAAATTCTGGTGGAGGAATAAAGGAGCGGTATCTGCCTGAGGGGTTGATTGTTCTTTAAAAGGTT
Source organism: Triturus cristatus (assembly GCF_964204655.1). Classification (NCBI taxonomy): domain Eukaryota; kingdom Metazoa; phylum Chordata; class Amphibia; order Caudata; family Salamandridae; genus Triturus; species Triturus cristatus. The sequence goes on from NC_140595.1 coordinate 51,723,551, forward strand.
GAAATACCTTTTTAGCAGATTGGATGGATTGTTGATTCTGAATATTTTTACGACTCTAGAAACAATTTTTGTTTTTTCCTGCACGATCTTCTCTAGATACTGTTTGCCATCTGAGTTCCCTTAATCAAGTTAGACACTTGTCCACAAGCAGATCTTCAGTAAGCCATTAATTCCCAGTACATAATATATTAGTTTCATTTTTTTTTGTTGAAACAATTTTTATTGAAATAAAGCAGTCATCATTACAGTATCACAATAAAGTTCAAGGGTCATACCATACATTCTATTAGCTTTGGCTCAATGTAGATCTTAACGATTAAAGGGTACTAGATCGGGATCTCATCATTGCCATATCTTCAGTGGGAGAAGTACACATTTCACATCTAAAAGTATTCCACCCTCCCCATTTTTTAGGTCTCGCCTGCGAACGCAGCGCGGAGCGCTGCTTTCGGCGAGATCTATTGTTGCTGACTTGCCTCGGAAGGGGGACAGGAGATGTGCACGCGCAGGCTTTTGGCGGATTTGAGTTGGTGTACGCGCCTACAGCCACGCGGCGTGCACATCTCCTGTCCCCCTTCCCTCGCAAGCCAGCATGCAGTTTCGCTTTCGTCCTCACCAGCCTCCTGTAATTCACGCACGTACAGACAGACACGCGACGTGCACATCTCGTGTTCCACTTCCAAGGCAAGTCATTAATTTTGTGCCATCATACTCACTGTTGCCACTGATCCTTTGAACATTTGCGCTGCAGATCTGGACGATGCTGTTAAAATCTCGGGACGGGGAGCGCTGCGGGCCCAAGTGCCTGTACATGGTGGCGGTAGTGCGTCTGCTTTTTCTCGCTGCTGTGAAGGCTTCCCAAGTGCTACCTCCTTCGATCCAATACGGCGATCTGACGTGCCCCGGTACTGCTCCCAAGCCCTCTCCGCTGCTCCGGACTGCACCCTAGCGTTAGGTCCGCTATAGTCGGGTCTCTGAACGTGCCCCAGCTATCAGCTGCGTACCCAAACACCCATACCACGCATGCGCCACACGCTGAGCAAGGCACACTGATGGGAAATCGCCATAGTCCCCATAATTAGATTCACTGCCTCTCTTGCCTCGGTCATCGCATTGCTCCGTGCGAGCTCTCCTACACCCATTCCCATCCTGCCAGACTTATTTGAGTTAAAACTGCACATTTCTTCATTTTTATCTCGAAAGAGACACAGAGAGCAGCTGATACAATTCCTTTGCTTTTAGCTCCATGCTCACTGCTCCAAATTTCCCTCGTTTTCAGCTCCATGTAGAATAAAGGCCGGCGAGCTGTGGGCAATGCTGCTAGTTTAGACACCAATTGCCGTGAGTCATTGGGCGAAACAGCCTAGGAGGCGGGAACAGACGGACAAGGTTGGTTTCAGGAGAGCCCTTATCCAGTTTATTTTAACAAACTTTATTGAACACTTGAGAGTAACCAGAAGACGGTCAAACTAATTCATTCAAGCGTAGTGAAAATCTGAACATATTATTTAAAAGAATAATGAAAGAATGTTGGCTCGAAGTCTGGAAATTAGGACTTTAGAAGTGTGCAAGGGTGCATTATAATGTTCAATGGTGCTGTGGCTGCTTGCAATAAGGAAGAGGATGTGGCGAAGCGGCCAGGTTCTAGGTTTCCAGTCTCGGCCTCGGATCAATATTCTGTGATTCTGGGCAAATTACCTGATCCCGCTGAGCCTACAAAAATGAATGCGTTCATGTGTAATGTTACCGGTGCTTTTGTAAATCCCTCAAATTCCTTCTGGTTGAGTTTGTGCTATACAAATCTGGAATAAAAAAATTGAATTTATACACAACTGTTCTGTTTCTGAAGTTCAATTATTTCCTGCTCCCCCCTCTCTTCTCCTTAGTGTGTTTCATGTCTCTCTGCAGCTGTGTGCTCTGCTGGGCAGTGTCTGGAGTCCTATCTCTGGCACGCTCAAACTCTTCACAGGTCTTTAAAGACCAAGTACTGTGGATTTTTAAAAATTTGGGTTTTCATTAAAATGTTAGCTGTGCAAGGAACACCCTCCTACCAGCTTTCAACGTTAGGCAGAGCTGTTAAAAAAATACTGTTTACATTTTCGGAACTGGTAGTCTGTTTTTTAGCTCCAGCCTGAGCTAGCCACACGTGTGCCCGCTCCTGCACCATAGTAAACGTTGTGTCCTGTCACCCATCACTCTCTGACAATCTCTCCCCTACACCACCCACATTTTAAAACAATCATTTACAATCCAATAGGTCTCGCATTTACGCTACTTTAAGCTATTGGCATTGTAAATGACAATGCCTTTTATTTGTTTTAAAAACGAAAACAAATAAAAGGCATTGTCATTTGCAATGTCAATAGCTCAAACTTGCGTGAATGCGAGACCTATTGCATTGCAAATGCTTGTTGTCATTTCTTGGGGCATCTCTTTTGTTTACAGACTTCTTTCTCTGAAATCATGCATCTATCCATCTCTGCAACCCATCCAATTGTTGACTGCTTCATGGTGGATCCCTATTGCATCGCTATAGCCCCCTTCACTAGCAGATATCCCAATGCCACCCATTGCTGCTCGATTTCTGTTAAGTCTGTGGCCTCCCATATGTTGAGGATCCCCAGTTTTGGCGACAGTTGAACATGTTTACCCAGCGTGTCTGTCATTTTCTTGGTTGCCCTATCCCACAGGGGCCGTATTTGGGAACACTCCCACAGAACATGGTAAAAATTACCATCCTGGCCGCAACTTCTAAGGCAAGAGCGCATCTGCACGGCTACCTATTTTGGCCAAGAGCACTCCTGAGAAATAGGACCTGTGAAGTATTTTTAATGGTATCAGGCGAAAGTGATGATTTATTGCTATTTCCCGGGGGGACATTAGTGCAGTCTGCCAATCTTCGTCGTCCAATATTCCTACGTCGTATGCCAATGGTCTCGAAGCTTTTGAAAAGAGTCAGGGAGGTTATTGCAAAGTTTACGGTAGGTACATGAGATGGCTTTTGTCATGAGTGGCTCCGTGAGCAAACTGTCTTCTAGGGGGGAGGAGTCTGGCAAGGAGAAGATGTCTGGAACTTGTGTGTGAAGAGCATGTCGGATCTGTAGGTATCGGAAAACCACTCCTTGTGTAAGTGCATATTTATTTTGTAGTTCTTTAAAGGTGAGAAGTTTCCCTTCGCTGACCAGATCTCCGAGGCTAGTAATGCCAATGGTGTCCCATTTATCAAACCCTGTATGGAAGCAGAGCGAGCCCAACCGTTGAGTCGACCACAACGGCGTGGCTTCTGTAAATTTGTCCGCCCACCCTAGGCGTTTGGTGGCCTTGTGCCAAATAGCTACTGTTTGTGCCATAGGCCCTATATAGCGGTCTTTTCGAACCTTGCTGTAGAGAACACCCAGATAGCCCTCTCGTCCTGTCTGGTAGTGTTCTAGGTGGAAGGTTAGGTTTGTAGGGGATCCATGGATCCAGTGGTTAACGGCCCCCAGCTGTGAGGCCCAGTAGTAAAGGCGCAGATCTATAAGAGCAATCCCCCCCCCCCCTGGTCCTACCATCCCTTTGTAAGCTTCTGAAGAGTGATACGGGGCGCCCCCCCCCATCCCATAACAAGACCCTGAGCTCCCCCTCCATAGTGTTGAAATAATTGTCCGCTGTGGGCAGTTTTGGAGTACATATAAGAATCTGGGGAGCGCAAGCATTTTAAATAGGGCCGCCCTACCCAGGAGGGATAGGGGCAGCGATCTCCAGTGCTTAACATAATCCTGTAGCCGCTTAAGGGGGCCCACCAGATTAGTCCCATAAAACAATTTGGGATACGGGTGACGAAAATGCCCAGGTATTTAAAGCCTCCAGACTCCAGTTCTATCGTGTAGCCACGGGGTAGGCTAGGCGGGGGGCCGTGCAAAACGTACAATCCGGATTTGGACCAATTAATAGTGTACCCCGCATATTTACCAAAATTAGTAATAACGTTAAGCAAACTGTTAATGGACGTTCGGGGGGTACACTAAGTATATAAGGATGTCGTCGGCATATAATATTTTGTCCTCTGTGTCTTCACTCCATCGCATTCCCCTTATGGAGACATCTAGTCGTATCCAGTGGGCCAGCGGTTCGAGGGTCAATGCAAACAGTAAGGGGGACAGGGGGCAACCCTGTCTGGTCCCCCGCTGTAGAGCGAACATACTGGATGTATGATTGTTCACTCTAACCTGCCCTAACAAATCGGTGTATAGTAATGCCACCCACTGTCGAAATCTTGGGCCAAATCCAAACCTTGCCAGCACTTCGAAGAGGTAGGGCCACTCTATCGAATCGAACGCCATGGTGGCATCGAGGGACAATATAATCGCATCTTCTTGCAGGTAGGGCTACCTATCCAGGACATTATGAACACAACAGATATTCAGGGCTGTATTTCGACCCGGCACAAAACTCGATTGGTCTTCATGAACCAGAGATGGAAGGATTGCAATTAACCGGGAAGCAAGAAGTTTAGCTAGCACCTTTGGCCTCCGCACTAATCAAAGAGATGGGTCTATATGAGCCGCAATTGCTCGCAGGTTTACCCGGCTTGCGGATGACTACTGTTGAGGCCAGTCTCTGGTCCAATGGGAGAATAATTATAATCGACAAGGGGGGAGAAAGAAAGATCTGTGATCCACTCAGCTTCTTTACTTGAACATCAAAATATCAAATGGGGAATGGATCACTTGACCTGAGTAACTAGGGTTTGCGATATTCGTATAGTATACCGATTAAAAACCCTCATTCACGTTCACAGGTTGGAAAAGCGGTATATCTTGATTCTCCGCTCTGTTATTGGTAACGTGACAGCATCATCATAGGGTTAGTTTCATGCTTCCTCCACCAGGAGGTTGAACCACTGGTTATTGCAGTAGTGCTCAAGAGATAAGTGATTGTGTTTAGGTGAAGTGAAGTGAAATTAAAATCTCGTACAGCCAGAACGTGTTCTTAATCGTGTTCTTCATTGATATTCCAATGGGAGAATACCCCGCTCTTGACTCTCGTCATACATGTTTTTCAGGTGAGGAGCCACTTTAAGGGCCATCCCCTTAAGGAATTCTATGGGGATCCCATTAGGTCCCATGGCCTTCCCAGAATTAATGGCATGAATAGTCTTACAAATTTCATCTGCTGTTATGTCTGCATCTAGGGTGTGCGTCTGTCGGAATCTGATAGTGTGGGCAGAGTCATTTCTTCCTTTGTTTCTTTTTTGTGTTGCTAAAAGAATGCAAGGCCTTTTTCGTTCGGTCATGGTAGATGGCAACCTTGATATCCACCTTCCTGTTAACCTCTCAGGCATGTTTCCCAAAGGTATACTTTCATGTGTGTCTTATGCCAAGATCTGCTGGTGATTTGTGTCTTCCTTTGCAAGCTGTCTTCGATAGCATAATTTGTGTAAAGTATTTTCTGAATAATTCATCTATTAATTACGTGGTAGGAAGGCTACCTAACCATTAACCCTCTATCTGCAGAGAAGTCAATGTGATGGCCAGATTTATGTGCTGGTCCTTTCACCTTTTAGAAGAGATTCCTGGTTAGCATGTCTTAAAGGAGCATGTTCTCTCCCATTGTAGAGTCTGGTTGTACCCAGATAGGAAAGCCTTGTAATAGTCAGTGTAGATGCCTTAGACTAAGGGGCATGATAGAATCATCCAGAGACTGGCAGAGTGCCCATTCTATCTAGACAGTGATACTCTGACAACTCTTAAGTCAGTGAATGAAAGCTGACGAGGTTTAATAATGCTAATGGTCAAGTCACAATTTCACCACAAAACCAGAGTCTTAGAATGGTGCTTATAGTCGGTGTTCGTAGGATGTGTGTTGTGGCCACTGTCATTGTGGTAGCACTGAATGCTGATAAACCTACAAATCGGGCTCTGTGAAGACAGGAGAATATGTAATCATGATGGTACCTAGTGATTCAACTGTTATTGAAATGAGGAGTCCCAAGGGATTCCCCCCCCCAGCACCTAGGAAGTAAGCATTGCCTTCCCTACTTTCAAATGCATGTTCATGTAGAGTAATAATAATAGACATGGTATGGCTGAAGTGTTGTGGTTTGACATGTTAATGTATTTAGAATTTGTGTTGCGCAATAAATAATCTACCATAACTTGCAGTGGTATTTTCCCTTTCTAGATGGACGGGAGTGAAGGAGGGTTTCCTCCGGGATTTCATGAGCAGACACAGCGGAGCAGTGTTTCTTCGATTGGGACCAGATGTAGGTAACCTTTCTTTGTAGGAATGTAGTCCAAGCTTTCGCAAATGTGGAGTAACTCATGGTCACTTGAAAACAAATGTTTCTTTCTATAAGAGCATTTAGAGCATGCTACCAAAAAGGTGCGATTCCATGGCTATTTGGGAGCTAGAGCTGGTAGTAAAATCTATTATCCCTAGATTTCCCTTTGGTACTGCACAAGTAACATTACGGGCCCAGGTTAGAGTGGTCAAAAAGACTGTAGAAGGAGCAGAAGGTAAACTGAGATGGAAGTGACATGTTTACTTTCTCTAGTTTCCTCTCTGTGCTGTTCCCCTAGATTCAGCAGCAAATCGGATGCTGTTGAAAGGTAAGGGGGTGAGGGAGGGGGATCATCCAGCAATTCCATAAGGAAGAAGAGAGAAAGAGAAGTGTTTTGGTGAATCTAAGTACATATACAATTTGCACCGTTTCCCAGTACCTTTCCATTTTCTTTGTTGGTTTCCTATTTCTTTGTTTTTAGTATTTTTTACTCCGTGTTTTGCTCATAATCTTTTTATTTTAGAAATTATGTATATAAGATCTAAACCCTCACATTTCATACATCACGAACGAATGCTGTTCAATACAAACCTGGTCCAAACAAAAACAGTAATTGTAGGTAATGGAATATTTGAAAAGTACTGATAAGATGCATGCTCTAGATGCATTAATAGACAAAACCTGTACGTTGCACTTCTATTTAATGAACCACTTCAATGCAGGCAGTAATTGCCTAGGCAAAAATAGCTCCATATCTATCAATCAATCAATCAACTTGGATGTGTAGAGCTCGACTATTCACACGCAAGGGTATCCAGGCATGGGGTTAATACTGGGATCAGTCGAAGAGCCAGGTCTTGAGTTCCTATCTGAATTCGGTGAGAGAGGGTGATGTTCAGAGGTGCAAGGGAAAGTAATTCCGGGACTTGGCAAGGAGGGAGAAGCAGCGTCCTCCACTGTTGCTTTGGCGAATGCGGGGAGTGTGAGGGAGGGCAAGGGAGGTGGAGTGGAGGTTTCTGGAGGATTGGTTGAAGTTCAGGCGGTGGTTGATGTGTGTTGGTCCTTGGTCATGGAGGGCCTTGTAGGTGTGTCAGCATCTTGAATTGGCATCCCTTCTGTATGGGGAGCCAGTGGAGGTTCCTGAGGTGGGGGTGATGTGGGTCTGTTTGTGGAGGTTGAGAAGGAGTTTGGATGCTGCGTTCTGCATCATCTGGAGTCTCTTTAGAAATTGAGTTGCGAGTCCTGCATTAAGTGTTTTGCTGTAGTCCAGTCAATGGGTAACTAGGGTTTGAGTGACAAATTTCCTGTTGTTGGCGGGGAGCCATCTGACGATCTTTCGAAGCCTGCGAAGTATGTGGAAGCAGGCGGAGGTGACTGCTTTTGTCTGACGCTTCATGGTGAGTTTGCTGTCCAGGATGATGTCAAGGTTGCGGCCGTGGTCTGTCCGTGCGGGTGAGGGTCTGAGTTCAGAGAGCCACCAGGTGTCATTCGACAGGGAGGTGGTGTTCCCAAAAATCATTGTCTTGTCCATGTTGAGCTTCAGTCAGTTAGTCTTCATCCAGTCGGTGACGCTTTTCATGCAGCTGTGCAAGTTGGTGCTCGTGGTGGAGGGATCTTCTGAGAGTGAGAGGATGAGCTGGGTCTTGTCTGCATAGGATATGATGTTGAAGCAGTGGGTTCTGATTATGTTGGCCAGGGGCGTCATATACATGTTGAACAGGGTGGGGCAGAGGTATGAGCCTTGAGGGACGTCGCAGATGATGCGCTTGGATTCCACAATGAAGGGTGACGGACAAACTCTCTGGGTTCGTCCTGTGAGGAGGGATGCGATCCATTTGAGGGTGTCTCCCTGGACCCCAATGTGGCAGAGACTCTTGAGGAGGATGTGGTGGGAAATGGAATCGAATGCTGCTGAGAGGTTGAGGAGGATCAGAGCCACTGTTTTTTCCCGGTCGAGGAGGGTCCTGATGTCGTGGGTGGTAGCGATCAGGGCGGTCTCAGTGCAGTGGTTAGCACGGAAGCCGGATTGGGAGGCGTCCAGCAGGTTGTTGCTTTCCAAGTGTTCAGTGAGTTGGTGGTTGATGGCCTTCTTGAGGACTTTAGCGGGGTAGGGGAACAGAGAAATGGGGCGGTAATAATAAATTAAAATATTTACTGTAAATCTCATCCATGCTCACCAGCAAGCCCCCAGTCATACACTTAAAATAAAAAAAAATAAAAAAAAAAGTAAAGCGGTGTGTATGCAGCAATATAGTAAACACTGTACTAAAATGTTTAATTAGTAATAGCATTGCTGTAGGAAAATGAAGCCAATCAATTTCAAATATTTTATCCTACTGTGCAAGCTGATCAAGTGGTAAGCAAGCTTACTCTGATTTCTATGTGTTCTAAATAAAATTTGCAGCACTATTCATTTTACACCTACCTTGCTGTAGTGAACTTGCAGAAGATATGGGCTAGTATGACACTATGCATTGAATATTGTTTAGTTATGGGTTTTAACCACTGGTGGTTGATATCTCTGATGGGATATGGTACAGAAAACGGCTTTCTGTTTTTAAGGATTGTCATTGCAAGAGTGATGAAGTGAGTTGTTTCCTTGACTACTCCAAACTGCTACTGAGACGAGCTTAAGGGTACTTCTTGTATCTTCACGGACAAGGGATCTGAGCTATGTGCTTGATCCAGGTGTTTATCTTAAAACAGAAAACAACCACAACAATTTCAGCAACATAATTAAAGTTGCATTGTATTTCTTTCATGCATTCTTTGTTCTTGTGGCTGCTTCAAGGCGCTTAAGGTAGGTAATATAAGTCTGTAGCAGAGTGCATGTGATCAGTCTACTGGTGTTTACCATAACAAATCAGGTTTCAGACCTCTGGAACTCGGAGGAGTATTATTCAAGCATGATTTTAACAGGATAGGAGTTCAGAAGCGGGTGAGTGGAGGAATCTCTTGCTGAGCAGTTTGAGTTAAACCGATTGAATGACTGGTTGTTTCAGAGAGGCAGGCCTGGGGGGGGGGGGGGGGGGTGTGTGTGTGTGTATGTATATATATATATATATATATATATATATATATATTTCTGATTGATTTGAGGAATGTCATGATAAGGCAATCTTTTGCCTTCCCAAGCTAAACGTTTTGGGTTAGCTGCGGGTCTTTAAGGGCTAATATTGTCTAATGAGGAACAGGTAGAAGGTAGTCCGAGCATGATTGGAATGCTGAAAACCCAAAAATGTTATGGGTGGCATTGTAGTCGCAGGAGGTAAATAAATCTTCTTACAGCTTAGGGCTGTGGAATCAGTTGTAAGGAGTTGTATAATGCCCTGTTTCTTTATCCTGATAATAGTGATGCTTTCTCTACATTGCTGCTTACTCTTTCTTAGCAAGTACCACCTACCCAGGATCTCCCGGCATCCTTTTCACGCTCCCAATTGGAATAGCCTCTGACAGCGTACCACTAGAAGATGACCAAATGCTGTGGTGTTTCTTTGTGACCTACGGCCATAGATTCATTGTTGGCTGATACTTTACATTTCAATGTGACACTTTTTCCAACTGAGCCTTTGTCCCTAATTTGCAAGGGCCAGAAATTCGTCCCAGAAAATTGATCAGTGCAGACTCCGTGCCATGTATTCTTTGGTTTGCGGGAGGGAGAGAGAGAAGTGGTCCATGCTGGCAATTAAGGGCATGGTTGTAGCTTGTCGCTCTTTCTTGGCCTTAGACTTGTGATACTGCATGTTAGTGTGTTTTGATGTATGTCTCAGTAATGGCACTTGGGTTTGGATGGTGCAGGAAACGCCAGTAATAGCACTAGATGCAGTCTTAGCAACAGAGTGCCACTGAAGACTGAGGAATGTGATCATTTGAAAAGCCAGTGGATTGTAATAATAATCTAGGAGAAGTAGCTTTATTGCTCTTGGAATTTAGGCTACGTTTAGTGTATGCATGGACGATGACGGACCTTGAACTGTAATGTGGTATGTCTGACTTGAAGTTCTCATTTGTGTTATGATAAATCTTGGTTGGGTGGTACTCCCAGTACATTCAATGTGGCTTTTCTCTGTAAGCATATCTCCCCCTTTTACGTTTTATTTCCGCAGCGCTCGATGTCTTGGTGTACCTGATCAACGATGCCGTAGTGCCCCTTACCTTGGACGGTCTGACCTCCATGACTTCCCTTGAGGTGCACAGCATTGTGCGCGAAGCCCTTCAGCTTCCAGATATTGCCCAGGATGTCTTCTCACTTTGGCTGGTGTCCCCATTGCTCGGTAGGCATCCACCCTGTAATCATTCAGATTTCTGTAACTCATTTCGAAGCCTTGAGCAAAATATTCTGTTGCGCCAGTCCGTTTGCAATTTTGAAACCCTTCTTCATTGGTTTTTAAACTAAATGTGTGGCATGATTTTGTAACGTTTTGGGATTTATTGATATGCATTTGTCTTTCTCTTGAAATTGCATTCCTTTTGTGCCTATGTTGCAGAATATTCAGGCATTTTGTTATTTAATTTCCAATATGCCCTGGATTTTACAATTGTTTTAGCAGGTGTCCAACTGTTGTAATGGTGAGAAAAGTAATAATATACCCCCAAATGTGCAGTACAGAAGCGTTGTTCATCATAATTTGCTCTTAATATAGAAACCATTTCTTAAACCTTGTTTGAGTGTTTAACTACTACAACCAGAGACTGTATTAAAGCAAAGTTTAAGTGAGAGAGACAACTTTTTGTTGGTTTCAGTAGTTAAAGGTGGAAGCTCAGAAAAGTCTCAATCTATTTCATGGTCAATTTTAATGTGATTATCAGTTAAAGAAATATTTTTTAAAGATATTGTCACAGTTCATCTGTTTGTAATATGTCCGTGTAATGTTATTTATATGTTTTGATAGTAAAGAAGCTTGAAGGGTAGAAAATAATGCATCATTTTAACCTCATTTGTATATAGGAGGTTGAAGGTCCTGTCTTTTGCTCTTAAGTTATCTGGGCTAATGATGTAACTCCATCTTCTGACACTGAAGTTGGGTGAACCCTTGAAGGCACCGCAAGTCCTCGATCTAAAAGTTTTATCTGTGGTGTCCGTTTCAGCTTTATCTTAAAGGAGGCACAACCCATGACTTTTCTGCCATTAAGTGTTTGAAAAAGGGAAAAGCTTTAATTTTTTAACATTGCACCAGAAGAACTTGCAGTCTTCCATGAGTGTGTGGGTGAGGGGAAGGGAGGAAGGGCCGAGTGGGAAGCTAGCCTTATACGTTGATGGCCGCAAGCGCTCAAACTCACCTCTAGGCATTTCTTTTGAATGACCCAATGGAGCCAAATAAGTTATGTGCTAGGCTTTAAGCTATGGACGGTGGAGGTTAAACAGCCCAGCTGATGATTTCTTGCTGGCCACTACAATCCTGCCACGAGCAAAGACCACAAGGTGCAAACTAACTTGTGTACATGATTCACCTACGACTCAAATTTGAATCTGTTGTGAACTTTAATGCCGTCAGAATGCAATGCATCTGATGGGTGCATTGATGGGCTTGGTGCTACAGAGAAATATTATTACTGCTATATTCGATAACAAAGCACCCTTAGTAAGTTTGGCTCATTATCCGCCCTTGCCTGCTCACGGACACAGACTCTTTCACACATTTCTTATTTTAATGAAGTGATCACCATTCTGCACCTCTGCTCTGCAGCCTAGTCCAATTTCCCATGAATGTGACCCGCTTTAATCATGATTTAAGTGTTGAAATATAACTGGCTCTGAGAGCTGAAACAATGACTATATAACTTGCACCTCTTCTCTAGTCCAAGTAGTGTTACGGTACTTAAAGCATTTCCTAAAGGGTTGTTCCATTCTCTTTCTTTTCCAGAGGTCCAGCTAAAACCAAAGCACCAGCCGTACAAAGTGTGCCGGCAGTGGCAGGAGCTGTTGTTCCGGTTCACAGAGTGCTCTGAGGAGGACATCGCCCAAGGTGGGTAGCAGTGAGAGTGGATGATGATTGAATTAGATCAGTGAAGCGCCACACTGTATCTTTGTTGTTTGGGCTTCTTGTTGGGCAACTCCATGCCGTGTACAGAGTGTTATCCTCCACATCCAACTCAAAGGTTTGCAGGGCCCACAGGGCATCAGAGGCAGCAGTGTTGTCTTGAATTTGAGGTGCTCTACAAAGAACAGCATGGTTGTTTGCAACTTGCTATTAGGAAGGGGCGTGCCAAGGGCGTCCCTTCCTAATAGTGGCTCGCACTTCAATGTACGATTGTTTTGCAACCGTATTTGCGGTGGCAAAACACTCGCAGTTTACCACCTACTTCAAATAGGTGGTAAGCCACTCGCAAACGGTAAGTGGTTCCCAGGGGACCCCTTCCCCCATTGAGTGTGAGCGCGAAAATATTTTTTACGAGCAAGCAGTGGTCCCATGGACCACTGCCTGCTCTTAAAAAATTAAACCAACGTTTCATTTTTCTTTTTTAAATGCATCCCGTTTTCCATTAAGGAAAATAAGCTGCATTTAAAATGAGCATTGGCATAGCCAATAGGTCTCGCCTTTGTGACCTTATAAGTGTTTAGCCATGCAACGGTTGATGTTGTTGCACCAAGGATATTGTGCTGCATAACTAAATACTTATAAGGTCCCAAAAGCGAGACCTATTGGCTATGCCAATGCTGGTTCTCAAACTGCTTCACAAATGGGGGTATCTCAATGTTATGTTAACCAGAGAGGGCTGCTTCTTTTTTTTTTCTGGAGTGACTAGCATTCAATACCGGTTTCCCAGTGATGGAACAAAGTTGCAGAGATTGTGAGTGGTCAACCTTTTTGAAACCTGAAAATGAAACTAGCAGCTCATCACCTGCTCCTCTGGTGGTAAAGGGTCAGTCCGGAGGGCGTAGTAAAACACACGGGTGGCTTTTAGCCACAGCGGGAAGGGTCCCTCCACCACAACAGGCCTTTCAGGGTTGTGCTGAGCCAGGAGGTCCTGCTGGTTCGGGCTCTGGCTACCTGAAAGTTAAAAACATTAGTTGGTCTCATGAAAAACAACATGTAAATTTGTTGCCACTTTGAACTCAACGTGTTCCAGTAAAAGGCGCATGGTGGGCATTTAGTACTGTGACAGTATTTCGGAAGTGTGGAAACTGCACAAAAGTAATTTGAATAGAAAAAACATTGTAGAAATTGGCATGGGAAACCCCACGGTGAGGAAGACAGACAGAAGGGAAAGTAAACATGGCAGACCCTGTAATCATAACAGACCGTAAAAGAAAAGGGCCAGTTTATCTGTGCTCCTGTGGATTAGGCTGAGGGCACCAGTAACCTTTGTAAAAGTACATGGATAAGTGCTGCGAAAAACCAGGAATAGCACTGTTTTTTTGGTGTGGACGCTGGTTTAATTTCAGAAATGCGTGTGGGTATTGGCATTGGAGTAGAAGTTAGTATTTCAGGTCAGGACAATCTTTTATGACCGACATAAGTGTGGGTCCTAGTTCAGGATTAACAGAAGCTACTGCAGGAAACAAGTGGGGTGCCTTGATAGCGCGGTGCGTGGGTCAAGTAATGAAGTCTGAGGCGCTGAGTCTAAGCTTTGAACACCCTGCCAAAGCGGTGTCTGGGTCCCAGGTACACATCCCTTCGAACCCTCTAAAAACCCCCCACAGGGGCGCACCTATAATGTATGGCAGCTTCCTGTCTTCATCCTGTTCAGAAAACTCTTCAGATGACGCCATCTGCAGGAACAAAGAGCAACATCACGTATTGTAGTTTTTACCACAACACACACCAGGCTTATACACCCAATGCACAGTGACTCCAAAAGCCACCAATCAATTCACCCCATTGAATTAATTCATCCACTCTGCTGATAGGTCATCTGCAATGGCAAGAACTAACCAGCATTGGCCGCGCAGCTGCAAAAGTGACGCGGCCGGACGAGGAGGGCGGGGGGGAGCAAGGAGGGGGGAGTGAGGGGGTAGTGCAAGCAGAGCAAGGCTTAATGAGATAAGCATGGCAGATGGCGGCTGCGCGAGTTCACGCGCACATGCATGCAAGCTTTAGGCCAGGAAACGCTTGTGGGTAGGACTTTGAAAAGCCCCGTACTAAAAGTCGAGCAACAGCGCATGCGCTGCTGTAGTCTCGACCTAAAAATAAAAAACTGCTTTATTAAAAAGGCAGTCACAGACATGGTGGTCTGCTGACCCCAGCAGGCCACCATTCCTGTGAATGCTGGGGCTCGCAAATGACACCTGCCTCATGAATATTGAGACAGGCACTTTGCGAACCCATTAGGAATCGCTAACAGTGTCTGAGACACTGTTGTAAATTGCATTTTGCGAGTCGCAAAATGTAAGGGTTGTACATCTGGCCCTTGGTTTGTAGCTAATCCAAAATTAGAAACCCGGACTACTAGTCACAACGTTTGCAGTTTAGCAAGCAGAACACTTTTGTTTCTTTGTGAAGCTGCCATTATGCATTTGAGTGTGTGCATTGCAAAAAAGGGCTCACCTTGCATCGGATGGTAGCACATGACCACATGAGGAAGTGCCTGGCTGTATGAGCCTGAACCTAGCATAAAGTGTTATGCCTTGCACATGAGGCTATGCTTAGGAGAAGATTGCTATAGCTGTGTGTGAGGCTGTATCTGGTAAATCATGATTGTTTAGACATGATGGTAGCATTTGGATATATGAGACTGCACCTAACCTATGATGGCATTACCTTGGCATGTGAGATTGTGGCTAGTAGACAGTGATTTTCCTTTGCATATGAGGATGCACATGGGCATGTGAGTCCGACTCTCACATGGTCCTACATCTAGCATGTCGGAGATGTACCTGGGCATGTGCCCTATGCCGGATATATGATTGATGTATTTGGCGTATGAGGCACCCTTGTTTCTAAATGTGCCTGTTGCAACATAATTGCTCCACTGAACAATATAGAAACCAGCACGACACTGTGCAGTTGTTCAGTGCAGTATGGAACTTGACTTGTCTATGTGGCCTTTGAGTACTGGGCCTGCAACGGGCGTTGGATAGATTTACGGTATTTTGCAAAGACCACGATTTAGTGGTCAATGTAGATAAAACAAAATGTATGGTTCAACATAGATAAAAATCAGGAAAAGGGAGAGTAGTAATGGATAATGCCATACTCGAACAAACCGATACATTTACTTATCTGGGAGTGACCTTCGGAAAAAGGCTAAATTGGAAACCACAGATTGACCTATTGGTCCTAAGGCATGCCCAACTTGCAGGTGTCCTTTTAAAAGAATTTCGTCTCTCACAAACTAAGCCGGTAGGCCCTGCAATTACGATTTACAATGCAAAGTTTGGAGCCTCAATACTGTATGGTGCCAAATTATGGGGCTTTGAAAATGTAACATAGCTAGCTATAGCCCAAAATAAGTTAATGTGAGCACTGACAATCCTTCCACAATCAACGCCTCTTAAGCCCCTTATTTTAGATCTGGGATGCACCACATTGGAGGAGCTAGCACCATATAGGCCTATAGCGTATTGGAGAAGGCTCTGGACCACGCCGGAGCTGTTGCCATATGCGAATGCATTGAAACATGTTAAAGAAATTGACTCTGAAGGCAAAATTAAATGGCTACAACAGATAAAAAGCACATTTGTCGATAAGGGGTTTAGCCACCTGTGGGAGGATCCAACGGGTAGTATGTTCCCATCTAAAAACGATTATAAGGAAGCTTATTGGAATATGGTGAACATTAAGTTGCTGTCACTTGTACAAAATACCTCTCTTACTGGCATTTTCCTAGAACACAAAACTGAACCAAGATTTGAAGCATATTTGAATTTTATCAAGATACCTAGTGACAGGAAATTGTTCCATCAATTTAGAGTAGGCTCATTGCCCATAACATCTTTTACAATAAAATGGCAAAATGAAATAGATATTAAATGTCCTTCATGCCAATTGATGGATAAGTCCATAATGCATATTCTATTTGTATGCCTTGCATATAAACGCCCGATAAATAAATGGCTAAAGTTGATATGCTCTAATCTTGGCACTAGATCAAGCTTAACTGCCTTCCGCATCTTGAAAACAAACCCGCGGGAAGACATAGCTATTGCAGTGGCTAAGTACTTGAGTCGGATGTGGACCATTCGCAGAAATAACATTAAAAAACGAGTGGAATCCAAATAGGGATTCTATGGTATCCCAGGTTTACTTTCCTCAGCTGCTGAGTTTTAGAAAAACATTATATCTAAGCTGCTGCATATATGGGTATTACTTGTGTTCTACTATGAAATGTTTAATGCTGTTTTAAATTTTTTTAAAAATATTTTAACCTTGCCTTTTACACTATTTGTATTATCGAATTATGTAGCCAGTGATGTTTGAGGATTAATGTATTGTATTTTTATTGTGTCTTTGGTGATTAAAATTATCGAAATAAAGACTACTTTGACTAGGGCAGTGTGAAAACTACCATCATAGTACATGCTTTCCTCATTGAGAAATTGTGAAATCTTTCCTGGCGGTGTGTGCCTTACATATTGTGGCAATTTGGAAACCGGACAGTAATAGGTGCTTCACATCCTGGGATAATGTGGAAAATGGCATTAAAGTGTGTGCTTGCATATCACTTCAGTGTGATAGCTAGCATTGAAATCTATGTTTTGTTTATTGGAAGAAAGCAGAATATAGATTATAGATGATGCTTCTGTTTCATAAATTCTGTATTTCAAGTACCCAGGCAAGATGGACCCTGACATATGCTTAGGCCAGAACCTGTTAAATCATTGACCTAGTGCAGTAAGTGTACCGGCCCTATCATCCTAAACGACAAACCTGGAATCCAGAGCACCCCTATAGCATATTTAACCGCCTGATGCTGGCTGGAATTGTGAGCACTTCTTTAGTCAGCATCTGGCATTTTTGAGCAGCAATGCTGGCACTTTAAAAAGTGTGTATATATATATATATATATATATATATATATATATATATATATATACAGCACCCTTGCATATAATAACATCAGTGATCATTTTCTGTTACTATCTTCTGATGGGATTTAATTTTCTGCCACAGGGATTTTAAAATTCTGTTGACAGACAAAGATATGGTACTGGCCACTATATCTGCTGACCAAGTATATGAACATTATAAATAATTTGGGTTGTCCAGGCATAAGATTTATGATGGATATGTTTTACTGGCCGTGAACACTTTATTATGATTTGCAGGTCTGAATACTTTGGTGGTTCTGAAGTTGCAGGCTATTGCGTGCATTCCTCTTTACGACTATTTAAAAACAGAGCTGTTTTCCTTGTGTTTTTATTTTTTAAGATGAGCCTGCGTTGCAGTTCAGGAGAAATGTGTTTTTTCCCAAAAGGCGAGAACTGCAGGTGAGTCTTGAAGCTGCAGGTGGTAAGCCTTACTACCACTGCTGGTAAGCCTTGTGGCGATGCGGTTGCTCAGTGATTGTGATGAGATCTGTAACAAGGGGGTTCTGCTCGAGACAGTGCAAGCACAGCTTAAGACGAGGAATAAACGTTATGGCTATGTGTTTGCTTTGCAGTTGGCTTCGAGATGATTGAAGTTACAATGCTATTATATAGCGCGTACTTGACAAGGCGTTGCATTTCTTTACTCTGGGAAGCACTCTGCTCTGGAACCCAAGAATAGTGATTAATGCAGCTATTATTGTTAGTTATTGGGATTAGGCTTGTGCGCTCATGTAGATTATTCCATGCATTTATACTCCACTGTATTTTTTTAGTGGATTAAATGAGTCCGAGTCACGAGGGATCATTAGTGGGTGGTAGGTATATAGACTTCTTGCCTTGCAGCTTCTGGCTATGCATGGCTTCTCCTTTGGTGACAATGGAATAGTATCCGACTTCCACCGACTGCAGTGTGGGAGGGGAATAATTGCCAGCGGATCTGGAGTGAACTACCATTCTTCCCAAAGAATCCCGCTCTCACCTTGGCAGGCAGCAGCATTTTCAACAAAGGGTAATAGATGTCCTCTGTCTGGGGCACACCAGTCCTGATGAAGTAAGGCTGCAGTGTTCTGGGATCTGTCTACTGCCCTGCTAGGCTGCAGGGAGCTCAGTAGTCGCGTGTGTGTGTCTTTTGAAGGGTATTTGGGCAAACTAATTTGAAATGGTGGAAACTCGTCCCTTCTCAGACGGTGCATCAGAGCCCTATCAAACCAGAGACTGACTGTCTGCAGAGCCCAGTGTACAGTGCAGAACCAGAGCTCGCATGGTTCAAGAGGTACAACATAACCCAGCATTGCACTGTGTGAGAGGGAGAGCTGACCTTCACCCATATCACAGAACCGCATAATGATGTGTCCTTTTCCAATCTTGGATTTTCTGCAGATTGAAGACGGGCAAACATTAAGACTTCTGTACGAGGAGGCCAAATACAATGTACTGGAAGGCCGCTACCCATGCGACATTGAGGACTGTGAAAAGCTGGGAGGCCTGTCATGTAGGTTGGAGCTTGGACCTTTTGATGAGGAGCAGCACACAGCTTCTGCCTTAAGGTAGGTTTCTTGCTCTCCCTTGGTGAAATAAATAAATATATATATATATATATATATATATATATATATATATATATATATATATATATCTCAAGTAGTCGTGTTTGTTTTTTCTTTGTAGAAGGGAATTTAAATAGTGTTGTTTTGTTTATAATTTAGAATATATCTCTCCATTGTATTATTTAATTTGATTTATTTATTGTAAAGCAAAAGCACAGACCTTTCTGTTAAGTGTCAACAATTTATTTTTTCCCATTACCTATTATGCAGCAGTTAACCCATGGAACCCACATAAACAAGCATTGGCACAGCCAATAGGTCTCGCTTTTGGGACCTTATAAGTATTTAGTTATGCAGCATAATATCCTTGGTGCAACAACATTAACTGTTGCATGGTTAAACACTTATAAGGCCCCAAAGGCGAGACCTATTGGCTATGCCAATGCTTGTTCATTTTATTTTTTTTATAAAGGACAAGCAGTGCTATCGGGCTCCGGCTGCCACTTAGAGGTAGAGAGAGAGGTGTGTAGAGAGAGAGATTGAGAGAGAGAGAGGTGTGTAGAGAGAGAGAGAGGTGTGTAGAGAGAGAGAGAGGTGTAGAGAGAGAGAGAGGTGTGTAGAGAGAGAGAGAGAGGTGTGTAGAGAGAGAGAGAGAGGTGTGTAGAGAGACAGAGAGAGGTGTGTAGAGAGACAGAGAGAGGGGTGTGTAGAGAGGGGTGTGTAGAGAGGGGTGTGTAGAGAGGGGTGTGTAGAGAGGGGTGTGTAGAGAGGGGTGTGTAGAGAGGGGTGTGTAGAGAGGGGTGTGTAGAGAGGGGTGTGTAGAGAGGGGTGTGTAGAGAGGGGTGTGTAGAGAGGGGTGTGTAGAGAGGGGTGTGTAGAGAGGGGTGTGTAGAGAGGGGTGTGTAGAGAGGGGTGTGTAGAGAGGGGTGTGTGTAGAGAGGGGTGTGTAGAGAGGTGTGTGTAGAGAGGTGTGTGTAGAGAGGTGTGTGGAGAGGGAGAGAGGTGTGTAGAGAGGGAGAGAGGTGTGTAGAGAGGGAGAGAGGTGTGTAGAGAGGGAGAGAGAGGTGTGTAGAGAGGGAGAGAGAGGTGTGTAGAGAGGGAGAGAGAGGTGTGTATGGAGGGAGAGAGAGGTGTGTAGAGGGAGAGAGAGGTGTGTAGAGGGAGAGAGAGGTGTGTAGAGGGAGAGAGAGGTGTGTAGAGGGAGAGAGGGGTGTGTAGAGGGAGAGAGGGGTGTGTAGAGGGAGAGAGAGGTGTGTAGAGGGGGAGAGAGGTGTGTAGAGGGAGAGAGGTGTGTAGAGGGAGAGAGAGAGAGAGGTGCGTAGAGAGAGAGGTGTGTAGAGCGAGAGAGAGAGAGAGAGAGAGAGAGAGAGAGGTGCGTAGAGAGAGAGAGAGGTGCGTAGAGAGAGAGAGAGAGAGGTGTGTAGAGAGAGGGAGAGAGAGGTGTGTAGAGAGGGAGAGAGAGGTGTGTAGAGAGGGAGAGAGGTGTGTAGAGAGGGAGAGTGGTGTGTAGAGAGGGAGAGTGGTGTGTAGAGAGGGAGAGTGGTGTGTAGAGAGGGAGAGAGGTGTGTAGAGAGGGAGAGGAGGTGTGTAGAGAGGGAGAGAGGTGTGTAGAGAGGGAGAGAGGTGTGTAGAGAGGGAGAGAGAGGTGTGTAGAGAGGGAGAGAGGTGTGTAGAGAGGGAGAGTGAGGTGTGTAGAGAGGGAGAGAGGTGTGTAGAGAGGGAGAGAGGTGTGTAGAGAGGGAGAGAGAGGTGTGTAGAGAGGGAGAGAGGTGTGTAGAGAGGGAGAGTGAGGTGTGTAGAGAGGGAGAGAGGTGTGTAGAGAGGGAGAGAGGTGTGTAGAGAGGGAGAGAGGTGTGTAGAGAGGGAGAGTGAGGTGTGTAGAGAGGGAGAGAGGTGTGTAGAGAGGGAGAGAGAGGTGTGTAGAGAGGGAGAGAGAGGTGTGTAGAGAGGGAGAGAGAGGTGTGTAGAGAGGGAGAGAGAGGTGTGTAGAGAGGGAGAGAGAGGTGTGTAGAGAGGGAGAGAGAGGTGTGTAGAGAGGGAGAGAGAGGTGTGTAGAGAGGGAGAGAGAGGTGTGTAGAGGGAGAGAGAGGTGTGTAGAGGGAGAGAGAGGTGTGTAGAGGGAGAGAGAGGTGTGTAGAGGGAGAGAGAGGTGTGTAGAGGGAGAGAGGGGTGTGTAGAGGGAGAGAGGGGTGTGTAGAGGGGGAGAGAGGTGTGTAGAGGGGGAGAGAGGTGTGTAGAGGGGGAGAGAGGTGTGTAGAGGGAGAGAGGTGTGTAGAGGGAGAGAGAGAGAGAGGTGCGTAGAGAGAGAGGTGTGTAGAGAGAGAGAGAGAGAGAGGTGCGTAGAGAGAGAGAGAGAGAGAGAGGTGCGTAGAGAGAGAGAGAGGTGTGTAGAGAGAGAGAGAGAGAGGTGTGTAGAGAGAGAGAGAGAGAGAGGTGTGTAGAGAGAGAGAGAGAGGTGTGTAGAGAGAGAGAGAGAGAGAGGTGTGTAGAGAGAGGGAGAGAGAGGTGTGTAGAGAGGGAGAGAGAGGTGTGTAGAGAGGGAGAGAGAGGTGTGTAGAGAGGGAGAGAGGTGTGTAGAGAGGGAGAGAGGTGTGTAGAGAGGGGGAGAGAGGTGTGTAGAGAGGGAGAGAGGTGTGTAGAGAGGGAGAGAGGTGTGTAGAGAGGGAGAGAGAGGTGTGTAGAGAGGGAGAGAGAGGTGTGTAGAGAGGGAGAGAGAGGTGTGTAGAGAGGGAGAGAGGTGTGTAGAGAGGGAGAGAGGTGTGTAGAGAGGGAGAGAGGTGTGTAGAGAGGGAGAGAGAGGTGTGTAGAGAGGGGGAGAGAGGTGTGTAGAGAGGGGGAGAGAGGTGTGTAGAGAGGGGGAGAGAGGTGTGTAGAGAGGGGGAGAGAGGTGTGTAGAGAGGGGGAGAGAGGTGTGTAGAGAGGGAGAGAGGTGTGTAGAGAGGGAGAGAGAGGTGTGTAGAGAGAGGTGTGTAGAGAGAGGTGTGTAGAGAGAGAGAGAGAGGTGTGTAGAGAGAGGGAGAGAGATGTGTGTAGAGAGAGGGAGAGAGATGTGTGTAGAGAGAGGGAGAGAGATGTGTGTAGAGAGAGAGGGGTGTGTAGAGAGGGTGTAGATAGGGAGAGAGAGAGGGGTGCGTAGAGAGAGAGGGGTGCGTAGAGAGAGAGAGGTGCGTATAGAGAGAGAGGTGCGTAGAGAGAGAGAGGTGCGTAGAGAGAGAGAGGTGCGTAGAGAGAGAGAGGTGCGTAGAGAGAGAGAGGTGCGTGAGAGAGAGAGAGGTGCGTAGAGAGAGAGAGGTGCGTAGAGAGAGAGAGGTGCGTAGAGAGAGAGAGAGAGAGGTGTGTAGAGAGAGAGAGAGAGAGAGGTGCGTAGAGAGAGAGAGAGAGAGGTGCGTAGAGAGAGAGAGGTGTCTAAAGAGAGGTGTGTAGAGAGGGAGAGAGGTGTGTAGAGAGGGAGGTGTGTGTAGAGAGGGAGAGAGAGGTGTGTAGAGAGAGAGGTGTGTGTAGAGAGAGAGAGAGGTGTGTAGAGAGAGAGAGGTGTGTAGAGAGAGAGAGAGTGTGTAGAGAGAGAGAGGTGTGTAGAGAGAGAGAGGTGTGTAGAGAGAGAGAGGTGTGTAGAGAGAGAGGTGTGTAGAGAGAGAGAGGTGTGTAGAGAGAGAGAGGTGTGTAGAGAGAGAGAGGTGTGTAGAGAGGGAGAGGTGTGTAGAGAGGGAGAGAGAGGTGTGTAGAGAGGGAGGGAGAGAGAGAGGTGTGTAGAGAGGGAGGGAGAGAGAGAGGTGTGTAGAGAGGGAGGGAGAGAGAGAGGTGTGTAGAGAGGGAGAGAGAGAGGTGTGTAGAGAGGGAGAGAGAGAGGTGTGTAGAGAGGGAGAGAGAGAGGTGTGTAGAGAGGGAGAGAGAGAGGTGTGTAGAGAGGGAGAGAGAGAGGTGTGTAGAGAGAGAGGTGTGTAGAGAGGAGAGAGAGAGGTGTGTAGAGAGAGAGAGGTGTGTAGAGAGAGAGAGGTGTGTAGAGAGAGAGAGGTGTGGAGAGAGGTGAGAGAGGTGTGTAGAGAGAGAGAGGTGTGTAGAGAGAGGTAGAGTGAGAGGTGTGTAGAGAGAGAGAGTGTGAGTGAGAGAGAGGTGTGTAGAGAGAGAGAGGTGTGTAGAGAGAGAGAGGTGTGTAGAGAGAGAGAGGTGTGTAGAGAGAGAGAGGTGTGTAGAGAGAGAGAGGTGTGTGAGAGAGAGAGGTGTGTAGAGAGAGAGAGGTGTGTAGAGAGAGAGAGGTGTGGAGAGAGAGAGAGGTGTGGAGAGAGAGAGAGGTGTGTAGAGAGAGAGAGAGGTGTGTAGAGGAGAGAGAGGTGTGTAGAGAGAGAGAGAGGTGTGTAGAGAGGTGGAGAGAGAGGTGTGTAGAGAGGGGAGAGAGAGGTGTGTAGAGAGGAGAGAGGTGTGTAGAGGGGAGAGAGGTGTGTAGAGAGGAGAGAGAGGTGTGTAGAGAGGGAGAGGAGGTGTGTAGAGGGAGAGAGAGAGAGGTGTGTAGAGAGGGAGATAGAGGTGTGTAGAGAGAGAGAGGTGTGTAGGAGAGGGAGGAGTGAGAGGTGTGTGTAGAGAGGGAGAGGGTGTGTAGAGAGGAGAGAGAGAGGTGTGTAGAGAGGGAGAGAGAGGTGTGTAGAGAGAGAGAGGTGTGTAGAGAGAGAGAGAGAGTGTGTGAGAGAGGAGAGAGTGGGTAGAGGGGAGAGAGAGGTGGTAGAGAGAGAGAGAGAGGTGTGTAGAGAGGGAGAGAGAGAGGTGTGTAGAGAGGAGAGAGAGAGAGGTGTGTAGAGAGAGAGAGAGAGGTGTGTAGAGAGAGAGAGGTGTGTAGAGAGGGAGAGAGGGTGTGTAGAGAGAGAGAGAGGTGTGTAGAGAGAGAGAGAGAGAGAGGTGTGTAGAGAGAGAGAGTGTGGTAGAGA